>NW_024062676.1:352500-500553 GCF_006381635.1 Hibiscus syriacus
TTCTTTAACCTCCAATCATATCTTTTATATGGCATTCAAGAATCATACGCAAATATCAACATGTTCCAAATCTCATTCTAACACTTCATATTCCTTATTTAGATTGATGAAAAGTCAAATTCAACTTCCAATTCTAATTATCAACTCTATATCATGATTTCATTCAAGAACTCATAATCTTTAATCTCTCCTAATTCCATCATCTTTTGATTTTAAGATAACTTAAGCTTTCCTTAAGCTTAGTTATCATCTAATGATCGAAACTCAACTTAAATTTAAGCTAATAATCAACTATTAAGAAATCTTACCTTTGCAAGTTGGAGTCCACGGCTGGGAGAAGTAAGAAGAAAACTCTGGAGAAATCTCTCCTTTCCCCACGTGATTCCCTTATCTTATAAGAGGGAAAAAATATCTTTCATGCTAAATGACCAATTTTACCCTTTGATTCCTTTAATAATTACCAAAACCTTCAGGAAATATTTCTGAATAACTCATTGAACTATTTAAATATCCTACTTTAATTACCACATTCTGAAGTTTTACAATTTAGTCACTAACCCATAGTTTGAGATGTTACAAATCTCTACTCCTTTTAAGAAAATTCGTCCTCGAATTTTTCATTGTACACATTGATAAAAACATATCTTCTAATGTTCTTATGTTGCCTCATTTACTTAATCTTTCCTTTCTTTAGTTCTTCAATTACCTTTTTCCCTTATATATATTCATCTACTGTCACTTATCAGATAAACAGTAACTAGTAACCTCAATTCATTTGTCATTTCTCTCTTTCTATTCTGCATTTTCCTTTACCTTTCTAAAATCCATATAGCGTCACTCATTATATAGACAATACCCTCTATTCTCACACTCCATATCATAAATCCATCTATTTTTTCATTAATTTCTAATTACTTTATAACAATACAAAACTTATATTCCATCATCATTTGACCAAACACAACTTTAAATCTTCTTCAATTGTGATTCAACATATACTTTACATAATTAAATAGTATTTTCACATTACCTTGCACACTTTTCTTATTTCTATATCTAACTTATCATCTACACTTCCATATAACATTTATCTTACTTAACCCTTTAATTTCGTTTTTCACTTACTTTATTTATCCCTTTACTCCTCCATAAATTAAAATCTCCTTGTAACATAGATCATATCTTTTCTTCAGGCTCTCATACTCTTTTCGTATCACTTATACTTATCCATGATTACCAATTTTCATCACATCTTCGTAATTCGATAATCTTCCTTTATTTATATAAAACCTCTTCCTTTATCATCTCTTTGAACTGATAATTTCTTCCTTAACTTTTACAAATACTTATTTCCTTGTCTACATCATATCTATATGATCAGAATACATAACCAAATCCAGATTCACCTCATACTTGATTAACTTAACTTATCAAATCCACCATTCTTTCTCATATACCATGCAATTTCTTTGTTCACATTCAACATTTTAACTTCTTCTATCTTATAAACTAATCACTGATGTACTTATTTCTTAAACTCTTCCGAAACAATATTCACATCAATGAATATTTCATTATTCCCATAACAATATTTGTTTACCATACTTTAGCTCAACCACATAGTAACTAAATTACTTCATCTAAATTATCCAATTAGAATAGTGGGGATCTTCTAACATTATTCGATTACACATTTAAATTTCTGAACACAGTCTTTAACTTTTCAATCTATAGTACAAACCTTATCACCTCGATCATATACCTTCTTTTCCATCGAAATTTTCCTCAAAGGTCTCAACTTTTCAAACTTAGACTTTTACTCACACACAATATTATTCCTCTGTTTCAAAATCAAACGTTGTAACTTTCTTTGTCTTATAAACTGATCACTGATATATATTCATTCTTAAACTTTTCTATTACTCTTTATCTCCCCTTAAACATGTAAATCCTTATCTTTTTCACTACATCACATTTACATACTCAAGATATACAACTATATCCAATACATTTTCATCACGAAATCTTTTTAGCCAACACTAACTCTTTCCTTCTACATTACAAACCCTTATCATATCCACACTATTGCTTATACATAATATTATCCCTTTGTTTCAAATTCATAACTCTGATTCCATTCATTTTATAAATGTATCACTGATGCACTTATTCTTGAACTCTTCTACAATTCTAACCTCATCATTTGATCTTTTTAACGTTCTTATGATGACATTTGTCCACCATACTCTAGCTTGCCCACGTAGTAATGAAACTACTCAATTTAACTTCTCCACTTTAGAGAAATGAAAACCTTCTAGCATTATCTTCATATCATTTAACCAAATGTCTGTAACAACAGAACCTTCATCAAATTCACCCTTGAACTTGGGTGCTCTTAACTATTTTAACTACTTTTATACATTCATTCAACATAATGAAAAACATTCTTTAATCTTATACAGACATTCTTTGAGGTGTTCGCTCTTCGCCCTGCCTGGTCAGGGCAGGTGAATTGCTATTACCTTCATGTCTATCGTCTTTCTCTTCACTTTGAAAGCTCTCATGATCAGATATCTAATTTAATATAACGATTTAACTCTATTAACAGGACAATACACTACTTACACTATCAGATCATAAATATTTTTCACTTTGTGTTGACATATATACTTTTTAAAACACATTTGACTTCGTTTTAAGCCTAGGATCGGCTTAACTGTAGCCCTGATACCATTAAATATAACACCCCAACCCGTATCCGACACGGATCTGAGTCCGAGATGTCACATTGACTTTTCAAACTTTGATTCTTAAAGAAAATCATGAAAATTTTAAACTTTCATTAAAATAAAAGATGTTAATTCACACAAGTTGGACCAAAATAAACAAAATCAATCAGAGCATTAGTAATTCATAATTTCGTTACATGCCAACACACTATATACAACCAAATATCTACACTTAACTACAATTTTGATTTGATCTGTGGAAAGGAGAGTCTGACCTGTCTTGCTCCTCTTCACTTCTCTTCTCGCTTTTCAGAACCTACGTGTGAAACACTTACACGCTAAGTCGATGACTTAGTGAGGCAAATAAACATATAATGTAAACTATAACTTGTAATCATGCATGAATAATTACTATTATTATATCATACCACTCATATCCTTATTCATGTAACAAATACACTACATACATACATGTCATTATCATTTATATCTCTTATTCTCTTGTTCATATAATCTCTCATGTTCATATCATATATCTTAACATGTACTCACTTATATCATGTAACATATACAATCAAGCAACTATATAATCATCTTCATTTTTATCACTATCAAGATTCTTTTTATCATATGATCTTATAATATCCATTTTTACAATCATATCTCACACATAACATTTCACAAGGAAACAAATATATCAACATATCAAGTTTATTTATATTATCTCTTTATTAGCTCATGTACACATGTGAGAACTAAAGATATGCTAGTACATAGAGGTTGTGCACTATGTTGTCACCACAACTCGTATAATTCCCTCAAGGGGCACTGAATATTTGTCCCAAAGGACCACTATGTCCCGAAGGACCACTGATTGTTCTGAAGAACTACTATGTCCTGAAGGACCACTGTTTGTCCCGAATGACCACTGATAATCCCTCGACTCTTGGCATGCCAATTATACCCCTAGCTCTCATATCACCTAACATGGCATTATCTTTTATACCATTACACATTTTCACATAGCCACATAGCTTTTCACATAACATTTCCATTTGCACATGTAATTACTTAACTTATTTTCACATAGCTCATGTTCCATATTCATATCTCATAAGCACGTAGCTCATATTACTTATATTCACATATACATTCACATCACTAATTCATATAAGCTCATGTATTCACATGGGTCATTTCTCATAGCATATCACATAGCTTCACAACTCATCTCATATAATTGTATGCATATACCCTTATATCAATACCATATAACTTATCTTACCAATTTGCATAATCCCTTACAACATACAAAATTTATACTAATTTCATATATTTACTTAATTCAACCTCACATATTTTATTATCTAAACCTATATTCACATATGATTTCTTATATAATTCTTATATAACTACTATTAAATGTTAGTATAATAACTTATGTCAGTGTTTCTTAGTTACATCTGATTCTCATTTTCTATCATATATATACATCAATGTTACTCAACTTATTTCAGTCTTCATTTAACCACATGATTCCATCATATTAGTTACATAGAATCTAACTTACATAACTTATACTTGGTTAGCATATTTCACATAAATCATTGCCTTACAATATACTATATGGCATATAGTTCCCTTCCACTTATAACATTCCCTAGAGTTTATGTACACTTATTATATATTTTACCCATGGTTCTTATATCTTCTCCTAGTCATATAGACCCATAATTCCTCATTACCTAACCTATATTACATGTCCATATAATTTTGTGTATTTATACCACCAAGTGTATACCACTTTCTCTTGTTATTACTTAAATCTTTATTATCTATATAGTTCATGATCATATAACCTATATCATCTTCTTATCTAATCACATGAATTTTATATATATATATATATATATATATATTCATATGATTTACTACTCTAACATATATCCATATATATCATAACATATAACACATAAACTTATACCAACCACATGCTTATATTCATTAATTCATGCATTCTAATATAGGAAATAGAGTTAACACAAGTCTTATTTCCATGAATCACCATATACAATACACTATGCACTTACCTTAGCCTTGCTTTGGTTCGATCCTAATTCTTTGATTGTTCTGGAACAGGTTTACGCTCTAAACCTACATAGTAATACATTGATGCGTATCAGTATACTAATTGATATCTTCTAAACTATCACTTCTTGGGCTAAAAGAAAGATTATTTTCATCTTTTAATGAAGGTATGCATCGATGCACTCTACAGTGCATCGATGCATTCCTTAACGTGTGTATCGGTACACCATTTACATTCGATGTTTTCTTCTTAAGGGGGTGCATCGATGCACTCCTTATTCATCGATGCACTAATTGTATTTGATGTTTATTTATTTGAGAGTGCATCGGTACCCATTGAAGATGTACCGATGCACACAACCCAGAAATGTCATTTTGAACACGAAAATCCTTTCATTTTCCTCTCAACACTTCATAGTTCACATTCTTTAATATTCCTAACTTTCATACACATATTTACACTTATTTCTACTCAATAATCACTTCTTTAAACTTCAAATCATATCCTTTATATGGCATTCAAGAATCATATGCAAATATCAACATGTTCCAAATCTCATTCTAACACTTCATATTCCTTATTTAGATTGATGACAAGTCAAATTCAACTTCCAATTCTAATTATCAACTCTATATCAAGATTTCATTCAAGAACTCATATTCTTTAATCTCTCCTAATTCCATCATCTTTTGATTTTAAGATAACTTAAGCTTTCCTTAAGCTTAGTTATCATCTAATGATCGAAACCCAACTTAAATTTCAGCTAATAATCAACTATTAAGAAATCTTACCTTTGCAAGTTGGAGTCCATGGCTGGGAGAAGTAAGAAGAAAACTTTGGAGAAATATCTCATTTCCCCACGTGGTTCCCTTATCTTATAAGAGGGAAGAAATATCTTTCATGCTAAATGACCAATTTTGTCCTTTGATTCCTTTAATAATTACCAAAACCTTCAGGAAATATTTCTGAATAACTCATTGAACTATTCAAATATCTTACTTTAATCACCACATTCTAAAGTTTTACAATTTAGTCACTAACTCATAGTTTGGGATGTTACACTAATAACAACAAAAATCTATTAATTTATTTTTTACAAAATATTTTATATTTACATGTATTTAAATTAGAACCCATTTAGTGTTCTTAAATTTAAAAGAAAATATAATTATCTTTAAAAGTTTCGAGTTCAAGCAGGTGTGTATACATGGTGTGTATATATATTGTCAATAATGAAAAAAATATAAACATATTTTATATTATAATCATTCAAGATTATTCATATACATATATTCGAACTTTCTTAAAAAGATACGACTAATAAGATTCCATGGGCGAATGCTAATTCAATCTTAATTTTATTGTACCTAATTGTCAGCACATATGATAGTTGTAATTTTCAGTGTGCTATACACGAGTATAATATTCATATGTCTATTTGTATAGCAGACAGTATTGGTAGAGAATGAGATTCTAATTCACTTTTTATATCGTAAAGAGAATGATATTCCCCTTTTCCCTGATTTAATTAACGGTAAAGTATACTAAAGGCTCTTAAACTATGATCAAATAATCATTTTGGTTATTAAACTTTCAAATTTTATAAATTAATCTTTAAATTTATCAAATTATTATAAAATGACGTTAATTTTTTTCAAATTGTTACAAAATGATAATTAAATTTATCAAACTTTATTATTATAATATTATACTAATCATTTTATAATAGTTTAATAAATATAATGATTATCCTATAACTTTTGAAAGTTTAATAACTGAAATGTTCATTTGATCATAGTTTAGGTACCTCTAGTGTACTGTATCCTTTAATAAAAAAGTAATGGTGCTAGTGGTCGGATTAGGTTATATCCTGCTTTGCTTTGCTTTTCTTGGACACATTATCTTCCAAATAATTAATCAACAACTGTATCATTGTTACTTAGTGCTACTGCATCTTCACAGTTCCATTCAATCATGTCTTCATTTAGCCACGAAATCAATCATTTTTAAATATAATCATTGTACTTAAAAATTAAATCGGTTTCTATAAATTATTTTATGAAATTTGAAGATCTTCAATATTTATTATATATAACTTTTACTTTTTGTATTGATAAATAATTATGTGAATCGAATAAAAAATTTATTATCAATTAAAATTGAAAAGATGTTCCTCACTAATTTATGACAAGTTTAATCGACTAACTTGTAAATATCATTAACACATTTTAAGTGTAAAGTATTTATGTAATATATATAAAGAATACTGGTTTAAGACATTACAAAGCTGATGCTTGAATTATTGTAGAATGGCATATGAATATGCTTACATATTTAGAGAAAGAAAGAAAAAAGGAAAAAGATTTTAATTAGATAATAAATGCAAAGGTGATGCTTGAATTATTGTAGCATAGCATATGAATATGCTTACATAATTAGGGAAGAAAGGAGACAGAATACATGCACCTTAAAAGACACAAGACGGGTGTTGACGACTTCAGTATATATTTTTTAAAGATGTAAAGTTTTGAAATGATCGTTTATTTCTTTCAATATTTTTATATTTCGAAAAATGGTTTTAATTCCTTAAACTATTTGTTATTTTTTTAAAAGTAATAGTTTTTCAATATAGTTTTATAAAAAATATTGATGAGTTTAAATTTTGTATAAATATTTCCATTTTTTCACTTTTAAAAAACGATTTCAATCTCATATTTTACGCGTGTATAAGTATTAATGATTTTTTTGTATAAAAAAAAAGTAGTTAAAATAAATAAATTTCCAAAGGTATGGTTATTTTTTAAAAATTTGAAACGTCAAGGTTCCACTCGAGTCTCGTGTAAATCTGTGGATGGAGAGTGGAAAAAGAGCTTAAGGTCTTCAAATGTCCTTGTACTCATGCGATGAGAATGAGAGCCCCCAATTGGGGCATGAAGGAAGTCCCGTGGGACAAGTTTGCTGCATGTGAGGACCACGTATCGATCATGTATGTAGTTATACATCATTTTGACGTATAGATCATGTATGTAGTTATACATCACTTTGTCAATGTGAAATAATGGTAAAGTTGACAGAACAAGATTTTTATACATGATAATTAATTTGAGGATATATTTTAAGCGAAATAAAAAAAATTAATTTGGGCATGAAGGAAGGCTTGTATAGTCTTCTTAATTTGAGCATGAAGGAAGGCTTGTATAGTCTTCTTAATTTGAGCATGAAGGAAGGCTTGTATAGTCATCAAGTCTAATAAGACGAGTGTGGGGGAGTGTATGGCTATGTAAATCATGAATGCTCCACATAGGGATAGATAGTGAGATAGTCGTCCCTTAAAAATTTTAAATTATCATATAGTTTAAATTTTTTAATATATTTTTAATTAAAAATCTACTTTTGGCCCATAAAGTTTTACATGGTTGTCACTTTCTAAAAGTTTATTTTCTTAATATAAAATTTTACATCCGTCCTTGATTTCTCATGTTCATTATAATATCACATTTAATAAGATGATTTATTAATAAAAATATTATTGATCGACTAATAAAATTAATAATTGATACGAGAAGATGTAGACTTGTTTCATGACCTAGTTGGGGGTTGTACCCTTGAAAACAAAGGCGTTTGTTGTTTTATGGGCCAAAACCCCAACCCCTCTAACTGCTTGAATACAAGGCCTTTCATCTTAAAAGGTGCTATCGCGTCTTTTCAAGCAGAAGAAACAACAAAAAATGATCCATCTTTTCTCCATGTTAACCCAACCAAATGGCCAACTGAATCAAATTGGGGCTTCAAAAACCGGATTTTGTTGACTAAATAATCCAAATGATTTTTTTAGGAAATGCGTACGTTAGAAAATTAATTTAAGATCTAAGTTATTTATTATAGTATATTTGAAACTCGTCGTATGAAGATGATGATGAGTTCTATAAAATATAATAAATAATTAAATTTTTTCGTAAAAAATGATGAGTTCTATATAATTTGCGTCCAGCCTACATGGCAAGTTTTATCTTTTAAATATATTTTATGAAACTCGTCATGTGTAGTTGTAAATGAGACGAGACATCGCGAGCTACTCGAAATCCATTCAGTTAAAGCTCAGGCAACACTAGAGTCGAATGAGCTCGAACTCGACTCGAGTTCTTAACAAGTCCAAACGAAAAATTGATACTCGATTAGATAAGCTCGTGAGCAACTCGAAAAAATAACATATTATTTTTTATTTTTAAATTTGAATTATTAATAATATTAATATCAATGTGTTATTTTAATACAATATAAGACTTTCATGTATTTAATATTTAGGTTCGAGCTTGAGTTTGAGCTTCAATTTTTTTATTTCGAGTCGAGCTTAAAAGTTTTATATTAGTCACGAGCCGAGTCGAGCTTCAATTTTTATTTTGAATTCAAGTCTAATTTAAAAATTTTAAATTCGCAAGCATTAGCCTAATTTAAAATTTTTGAGTCGAGTTCAACTCAATAATTCTTGAGTTCAACTCAACTCATTTATAACCCTAATCGTATGAACATGACAAATTTAACGTGTATTATAATAAATGATTTAGATTCTAAATTATTTTTTAATATTTATATTTTATAAGAAGTTCCGCGTGCAATACTTTTAAATTTTATTGTAAAAAGCATGTGTATATATTTTGCAGGAATAAAATAAATGAACAAATAATAGGATTAAATATTGGGGGAAATGAATTTGCCCTAAGTAACGAAGACTGTTTAAATTGAATTTATCATGCTTTTATGCCAATGATATAAGGAAACAGTGGTTAAGGTTTTTTTAGGGCAAAATCACCCAAATTTTTTTTCACAAAATATCTCTTTTAGATTTTTTTTTGAAATAAAATAGGTTTTACATTGACTAAAGAAGATGATTAAACAATATGACGCTTTTTCGGATGATTGTTGTATAATACGATATTTTTTAATCTTCATTCATGTAGAAGATGATGAGTAAACCGATCGTCTTCTTAAAAGATATCGTATCGTCTTACTGCCTTCTCCAACACATTAAAATATATTATTATTTGAAAAGAAAAGAAAAACTCTGACCAGCGTTATTTAATAAATATTTTCCCTCACTTGTTTAGTTGATTAATTAATTCATTTTTTAATTGTTGGTATCTTGAATCCAAGCATCAGTCATGTAATTCCACCTCTCCCAATTTGTAACTTGATTTGGAAATTACAGAAGAAATTAATTAGGTAGCGAAGTTTTTTAAAATTATATTTCAACGTAAACAACGGCTTAGGATAACATAGTGGCATGGTGTGTATTTGACCATCTTGGTAATTTCGTATTTAATAATATACAAATGCAAATATAATGCTACCTATTACATTATATAAGCGCTACCTATTACATCATATTTTTACCTGATATATTGTAAAGTATCGATCCTTTTTATAAAAAGGATCGATACTTTTTTTAAAGTTATGTAATTTATGTTTCAATTTTTTTTAATAGTGTTTCATGTTTTCTACCTACAATATTAATTTAATAATTTCATTTACACAAAAAATTATTTAATTGTTTTGATATTTTATAAAATATTATTTAGAATTTAAATTTAACAATATTAACCAAAGATAATAATAAATATGTAATAAATATGTTTATTGTTTTTAATTTAATAATAATATATACCGTAACGTAAAAAATAAATCATTAGACACCTATAATTACTAAATTAATATCTTAAAACTCACTCAAAAGATAACCTTAAATTAACGTTTTCTACGGTGAAAAAAGTATGGACACTTTTATAAAAATGATAGATATTTTACAATATAAACACTACCTATTATATTATATAAACGCTACCTATTACATTATATAAGTGCTACCTATTACATCATATTTTTACCTATTATATTGAAAGTGTCCATACTTTTTATAAAAATGATCAATACTTTTTTTAAAGTTATGTAATTTATGTTTCAATTTTTTTTTAATAGTGTTTTATGTTTTCCACCTACAATATTAATTTAATAACTTCATTTGCACAAAAATTATTTGATTGTTTTGATATTTTATAAAATAATATTTAGAATTTAAATTTAACAATATTAACCAAAGATAATAATAAATATGAAATATATATGGTTATTGTTTTTAATTTAATAATAATATATATCGTAACGTAAAAAATAAATCATTAGACGCCTATAATTACTAAATTAATATCTTAAAACTCACTCAAAAGATAACCTTAAATTAATGTTTTCCACAGTGAAAAAAATATGGACACTTTTATAAAAAGGATATATACTTTACAATATAAGCATTACCTATTACATTATATAAACGCTACCTATTATATTATATAAGCGCTACCTATTACATCATATTTTTACCTATTCTATTGAAAGTATCCATACTTTTTATAAAAAGGATCGATACTTTTTTTAAAGTTATGTAATTTATGTTTCAATTTTTTTAATAGTGTTTCATGTTTTCCACCTACAATATTAATTTAATAATTTCATTTGCACAAAAAATTATTTGATTGTTTTGATATTTTATAAAATATTATTTAGAATTTAAATTTAACAATATTAACCAAAGATAATAATATATATGTTTATTGTTTTTAATTTAATAATAATATATATCGTAACGTAAAAAATAAATCATTAGACGCCTATAATTACTAAATTAATATCTTAAAACTCACTCAAAAGATAACCTTAAATTAATGTTTTCCACAGTGAAAAAAGTATGAACACTTTTATAAAAATGATATATACTTTACAATATAAGCACTACCTATTACATTATATAGACGCTACCTATTACATTATATAAGCGCTACCTATTACATCATATTTTTACCTATTATATTGAAAGTATCCATATTTTTTATAAAAAGGATCGATACTTTTTTTAAAGTTATGTAATTTATGTTTCAATTTTTTTTAATAGTGTTTCATGTTTTCCACCTACAATATTAATTTAATAATTTCATTTGCACAAAAAATTATTTGATTGTTTTGATATTTTATAAAATATTATTTAGAATTTAAATGTAACAATATTAACCAAAGATAATAATATATATGTTTATTGTTTTTAATTTAATAATAATATATATCGTAACGTAAAAAATAAATCATTAGACGCCTATAATTACTAAATTAATATCTTAGAACTCACTCAAAAGATAACCTTAAATTAATGTTTTCCACAGTGAAAAAAATATGGACACTTTTATAAAAAGGATATATATTTTACAATATAAGCACTACCTATTACATTATATAAACGCTACCTATTACATTATATAAGCGCTACCTATTACATCATATTTTTACCTATTATATTGAAAGTATCCATACTTTTTATAAAAATGATCAATACTTTTTTTAAAGTTATGTAATTTATATTTCAATTTTTTTTAATAGTGTTTCATGTTTTCCACCTACAATATTAATTTAATAATTTCATTTGCACAAAAAATTATTTGATTGTTTTGATATTTTATAAAATATTATTTAGAATTTAAATTTAACAATATTAACCAAAGATAATAATATATATGTTTATTGTTTTTAATTTAATAATAATATATATCGTAACGTAAAAAATAAATCATTAGACGCCTATAATTACTAAATTAATATCTTAAAACTCACTCAAAAGATAACCTTAAATTAATGTTTTTCACAGTGAAAAAAGTATGGACACTTTTATAAAAATGATAGATACTTTACAATATAAGCACTACCTATTACATTATATAAACGCTACCTATTATATTATATAAGCGCTACCTATTATGGGATCGATACTTTTTATACATGGATCGACACTTTATGGTTACACCCTGTTTGCCATTCATTCTGGACCAAAAATATCGACACATTATTTAGACATATTCTCTCATAAAACCGGTATACTTGTACCTGTTAGATTGAAAAATTACCTATTACATTATACTTATGGGTTTCGATGTTTATGGGATCGACACTTTTTATATATTGATCGACATTTTATTGTTGCACCCTGTTTGCCATTCATTCTGAACCAAAAATATCGACACAGACTACAAAAGTATCGATACATTATTTAGACATATTCTCTCATAAACCGGTATACTTGTACCGGTTAGATTGAAAAATTACCTATTACATTATACTTATGGGTTTCGATGTTTATCGGATCGACACTTTTTATATATGGATCGACACTTTATTGTTGCACCCTGTTTGCCATTCATTATGGACCAAAAATATCGACACAAACTACAAAAGTGTCGATACATTATTTAGACCTATTCTCTCATAAAACTGGTATACTTGTACCGATTAGATTGAAAAATTACCTATTACATTATACTTTTGGGTTTCGATGTTTATGGGATCGACACTTTTTATATATGGATCGACACTTTATAGTTGCACCCTGTTTGCCATATTGTAAATTTGCCTTTTACTTTAAAGTGAATTTTGTAGTTATTGTACATACCCTCAATATATATGGAATGGCCATTCATTCTCGCACATGATGACAATTATGATGACATTTGGTATAATACAGACAACAATCTCCATATATCGTAAGTATCAACATGACCCTTAATGTGTATAAGAAACATGTACAACAACATACTCCTAACTTTTCTCATCTCATTCATAATTATATTCACATAAAAAATTATAAATCGTATACAAAATTATAAATCTTATAGAAAATTAACCCTACATTTACATCATTGCATCCTTTTGTTATTCTTATGTATCATGGCAGCTTTTGTTATCTCCTGTTTTCGTTGATTTTGAGTGTGGCTTACGAGATCGTTTAATATTCACGATCGATCCCACTCTCCAACAACCTATATTCAAATTGTCAGAACGTTAAGTATTGTAAACTACAGCATTCAATCTACGACTTTTAACAATTTTACCACAAACGAATTTTTCTTTCCACTTACAAAATCACCAGTTGCCCCTGTAGAACCGATCGATTCCATCCACATCATCACATACATGCCGCAATCATGTCTGTTACAAAATTTGAAAACCACACATGTCAATTATGATGAATACTGCATAAATTAAGCTTTCTATTTGTGACAACATCTCATACCCATTCAATTGCTTATCCTTCTTATGCTCCACAAATTTGAAATTTTTCAAGGGATACTTTCCTAGAGATCCACAGGATTCAACTCAAATGCGTTTCTTATTATAAAAATCTAATATTTTAATCTGCATTAAAATAGAAGAAGTTATGATCCAAAAATATTATGCATTATAATTTACATAATGTCCTTCCATACATACATACATACCAATCTCTTAGCATCCTTCACTCTCTGTTTAGTTGCTTCAGTTGTAAATATACTATCATATATTGTTGCAACACGATCTACCATATCCAACACCAACAGATACCAATGTGAATTATGGTAGTTTATTGTGATCATAATCTGCAACAAATTTCACACCCAATTTGACAAAATTCAACATTCTATATCCGAAAACATCATTTGCAATTGGTATAGTGTCTTACCTTCTCACAGTTGGTGAATTTCACATAGTTATTCAATATGAGACCCCAGAAGGTAGCAATACTCTCAACACTTTCTTTGTTGTTGGCATCCAACGCCTGCTGCTGCAATTACACAACAAACATTATTAATTTACCGTCTATAACACTACTTATCTCCATTTATTAATTTAACTCACCGCTAAGTGGTATGGAAGGTAGCCAATCCTCCGGAGTGACTTCTGAGAATCGTAGCATACTGTCCAGGCGAGAAAATCAATAACCTAACAAAATTAATTGCACAATCAGAACATATTCAATAAGTTTTAACATTTTATACTTTCTACTTACCACACCGCCAACCCATTCCGTAGGCTTCAACGTTGCAACGTCGTATACACTAGCGAATTGATTTCCCATTGAGATTACAGAATATCTGTATGAATCATTAGGATTAATATGTTGTCATGAAATATTTAAATATAACTCACAAAGCAATATATTTCACTTACTCCGATTCTAACTCACTATTCCATAAATAATCACAAATTGCAGCTTCGATGTCATCAATTCCGCTTGGAATATCCGCTTTTTCAACCTACAATTTTGCATACAAATTTTTTTCACAACAACATAATAAAAATCAAATTAAGTTTTCTTTTATTCAACTTACCTTATGTTTCTTCTTCTGGGGTGCAAGACATTCTGAATCCAAATCTGCTGCTATAACACTCTCCGGTGTATAAATGACATCGAATTCCTTCCTCCTCATTTCTTCCATCTCTTCTTCTTCCTCCACTTCATATTTTTTCAGTTCATCGTATTTTTTTTCTACATAGCTCTTCATCTCTTTTATTTCACCCTTCAATTGATCTCTTTCATCCAAGTATTTATCAACCACTCCCTTCACCCCCGTAAGTTTACTCCTCAATTCCACAACCTCCTTCACCACTCCCTCAAATTTTTCACCCGTCACCATCTTAATATCACCCCTTAACACCCCAACTTCTTTCACCACTTCACCCCTCAACACCTCTACTTCTTTCACCACTCCATCTATTTTTCCTTCCACTACCCCCTTATGCCTCTCAAGTGTATCTTAGACTCTCTCAAGTTTCTCTTCGACTCTATCAAGTTTCTCTTCGACTCTTGATTGTCTTTACATGATATCAAATTGGATTTTTTTGATATCAGCCAATTCAGACATCAAAATGTCGAAGTTACTATGTTTTCCCTCACCGTCGTCCTACTCACCGTCATCCCCCAATACAACCATCTCTCCTTTCTTCTCCTCTGCCTCCTCTACATCCTTGCCAATAACCTTCAAAATTAAATTACAATATTAAGACATTGATTATATTCTTAATATTATTTAATTACATTTATTACCCTTTCTTGCTTCTTCGCTCTATCCAACTTCAACTTCACCATCACTCTAACCACCTCTTCCTTCCCCCATGCAAGGATGTGTGCCACTCCGGTTCTTTCATAAGCCGGCACTGCCTCACAGCCCGACCAAAAATCGAACAGTGCAACCTGCATTTATAATAAAATTTTATTTTTATATAAAAACACAAAAAAGTTCTTCAACTCATTTACCTCTAAGATTGCTATGCACCCTTTGAGGTATCTCTGGCTGTCATTTTTAAAGGTGATTATTGATTCAGTCAATCTTGAATGGATATATTCAGCCCAATTGAATTCACCCTTCAAGCCTTCATCGCAAATGAGCTTCATATGTTTCTTGTTCGTTGACGTATGACCCGTTGGACAAAGAAAGATACCGATAAGGTATAATAGAACTCTGGCCTTCAGCTCATCCCCAACGTAAGATCCACTTTTTATTTCCTCTTCAATTTCAGCATATGTCACCTTCTGCTTCAAACTATATTTGGAGGCAAGTGCTTTCCAGTCCTTACTCTTACAGACTTCTACAACACTTTTGCCTTCATTTCCTACCCCCAATACGGCTGCAACACATGGGATCCCGAGAGGAAATGAAAAATCACCATACTTAGCAATACATTGTCTGACATCAAATTGCGCCATCAAGGATCGACACAATTCCCTCCGAATAGGTCAATCCCTTACTCCTACCAACGATCCAAAACCTATTTCTCCCAGCACATTCAACTGACCCTTCTCCTTAAGGTGTTTAATTAATGAATTCACCCTTTTAATGATGCATCTTGTCAACACTTCATACATTTTTTAACAATATATAATGTTATAGTTCTTATATATTTTGTATCAACGTATTTACAAGTTTAATGAATACCTTATTTTCATGTGCTTTTATCCGTTCTTTGTATTCTTTACTATCATTCCTTGACTGTGTTATGTAAGGTTCCTTTTCAGCATCACTCATTGAATTACATTTGGACCTCACATCTTTTGTCACCTAATATTAAACATAAACGTTTCTTAATCAATACATTAACACTAAATACTACTCAATGTCAATTTCATTTTACATACTGAACCGCTCTGTGTGCCATCTTCCTTCATCCTTTTGCATTCGGCCATACTGTCAACATTTAAAATTTGTAATCAATTTAAAGTTTATCGATACTTTAATCCAATTACCATTTCAACAATAATAACAAAAAGACATTGATACTTACTAGAAGTACATATATCCACCCTTTGGTTGCTTTCGAGTCTCGACCTCAATTTCAAAGTCATATGCGCGACCAACAATTTTCCAACCCATTGACTCCATTTTTCCTTCATATATCAATTTACGCAAATCAAATTATTTTGTTACATACACTTTATTCAATATACAATATAGATAACTACTTGTGGTAAACGGTTTTCTTCAAAAGAATTTGAATAGCCACTACAAAATGTTTCGACACATTTATACAACCTATAATATCATTTTCTACCTATAATATTTAATAAAAGTATCGACATTTATATTTTACCTTCAATATCACTTTCTACCTGCAATCGGTCTCAAATGCTTCTTTACTCCAAAACCTCAAACAACACATAAAAACCCTATTCGTGATTACTGTAATAATAAAAAACTAGGGTTTCGACAACATACTTTTCGATTCGACTGCATCAACAAACAAACAAACATCGTTTTAGAAACGCCTTCTGAAATGCAGCAACAATTACGCTTCGATTTCAAAAACTCGTCCGTTCTATCGATTTTCAGAGGATATTTAGATATGGCCTTTATATTTTCATCGGATATGTTATTTATATTTAATCGATACAAATACAAAAGTGTCGATACTTTTATGTCAGGTGTTGATACTTTCGAAAGAATAATTACCTATTTCTTTAAAAGTGTCGATAATTTATTACACGTACTTACGAAAGTATCGACACTTTCAATATATCCGATATCGTTTTACCGGTTTTATCATTTTGATACCGGTTTTATCATATTTTCACCTGTTATATCGTTGTGGATCGATATATTTTTTAAAGTATCGACACATTATAGGCGCTAAAACTGCTTCTCTTTTAAATTCACAAAGTGTCGATCCTTATATAAAGTATCGACACTTTCAATATATCCGGTAACGTTTTACCGGTTTTATCATTTTAATACCGGTTTTATCATATTTTTACCTGGTATATCGTTTTGGATCGATATATTTTTTAAAAGTATCGACACTTTATAGGATTTAAAACTGCTTCTCTTTTAAATTCACGAAGTGTCGATCCTTATATTAAAGTACCGACACTTTAAATGTATCCGGTAGCGCTTTACCGGTTTTATCATTTCAATACCGATTTTGTCATAGTTTTACCTGTTATATCGTTTTGGATCGACACATTTTTAATTTAGATCGACACAAACCGACAAGTTAAGTTTGCCGGTTGCATAATTTTTTAATATTTCTTCATGACTTTGACCTACTATATTATTATTAGTCAACATTTCCAGTAGCGTTAAACCGATTTTATTAAATATCTTTTCATGTATCCGATAACACCATATATTAACCGTATATTAATCCGCCTTTTCTGAAACAATCTCCATGCCTGTAGTTCCAGATAAACAAATATTTTATTAAATGCACATCACATGGTTCGTCTACTTGTTTATTATGTCAGAAACATCGATTAACATTTCAATTTTATCTTTTGATTTTTTATTATTATCTAAAACAAGCATAAAAAGGAGAAGCTGAATTCATTCACATCTGACACATATAGGACAATAAAAATGAAATAAATAATATATGAGGCAAAGTAGAGAAAGAAAAAGAAAAATATAGAAAGACTCCCAATCCCAAACGGTTCAAATTTCCAAATACTAATGCTAAAGAAATAATTTGGATGGATAATAAAGCAAACAGAAAGCAGGGGAACCAAGGCCAAAGCTTTGTGTCTTTAATCTCCTCGCACATATCCCTAGACAATCAGATTTGACAAGAAAATTCAAGCTTTTCAAATGGTTTTTTTCTTCACCACTGCTGCCCGAGTTTTCCAGTCATGTCTCATGGCACGTACTTGTTTGCACTATTCAAACCTTCTGTTCCTCAGCTTTCTGTCCCATCCAAAAGGAATGTGGGACTCCACTCATCCACCTAATCCCCGTACTATTCTGGTAAATAACAATCAAAATATGAAACCCCCCCCCCCCGACCCCCCAAAAAATAATAATAATTAAGCCAACTGCATGGTAAAACAAGGGTTTATAGCATGACCTTGAATCTGAATTAGGCCAACTCTGAATCACTATTCTATGTATTGTGTTAGCTTCAAACTCAAGATATTCTTATAAACCCTTTTGGGGTTTTGTTTTAGAAAGAAGCATTGTTGTTCCCTGGCCAATCGAACGGACCAAAAGGATCCATTGTTTTCGTTTCTTTCTGCTCATCTTGATCAGTACCACTGAATCCTTGTGGAAACAATAGGTGAAGAGGGTCTGTCTCTATCTCATCCAATTCAGCAAGAAATCCTCCGCTTGCTGGAAGTCTGTTGGCATTGATGCTGGTGGTATATAGGTTTGAGGGGTTATTCTTGACGCCAAATTCAAAATCGTCTGGTTCCAGCTGCTTCTCCATGTCCTCGCTCTCTTCTTTAGCTGATGCACTTGGGGTTGAGCCGAAAGCCGCTGCATTAGTGGGAGACAATGCATCGTTGCTGCTCTCTTAACCTCTTCTTCTTGGGGTTTATCTTGGAAGCAGAAGAAGCGTTATTGGTTTGGATGGCTGAGATCTTGTTGATCCGCTAGAGCATTCCTTTGAGTCGGCCATGGATGATTGTGCTCGGATGTGTAGGTGATTACAAGCATGTTGGGATCAGTTCGGCTTCGCTCCACTTGCTTCCTTGCAGAACAGCCTTTGGAACTGCTGCATCTGTAGTATCCCTGGAAATATACAGTTTACAAAAGGATCAATTATTGCAAATAGGCCGGATGAAATGCACATATGAAATATAATATCTTTCCTGTAAACATGTAGTACTAAGTAACATGAAGTGAAACAAGAAGAAGAGAAAACATTGGTTATTTATGTTTGCATATATTAGGAAAAGCATTGGCGATCGATGAACTGTGCTATACACCGAGAGGGGAAACTCGGCTCGGCATGCTCGATTGTAATTATTATCAAGAAATACAACAAAGAAACCAAGAAACATGATTTCTGCAACTTGTCATCTCAGAAATGCAGATAGCTACTGCAGCTGCAGCTTTAGTTTCCCAGACTTATTGGCTTCTCATCTTGTCAATGATAAAACATAACTAACTAGTAGTAATATAATGTTCACTAACATAATGTATATATATGTACCTTGGATAAGGGGAACCTTTGATGGGTTTCTGCCATATTTTCTCCATGCCACAGATCAGAAGGAACTACTTCTCCGCTAGATCTGCTGTTTGCAGCTGCTGGTGCTGGAATACAAACCACCTTCTTAACCTGGCTCTTTCTGTATATATATATATATATATATATATCCACAACAATTTACATTAGTTATTTGAAACTTCATCTTTTTACAAATGATAAAACTTGCCTACTAATGTTTTAAGAAAAATAGCAGTAAACTCATCATCCATGATATTTCAGGTGGCTTAAGGAAGAAAAGTAAGTATTCCATATTAACGATAAGGAAGCTAAGTTCCCATTTAAGCTATCTATGTACTTTTCCAGGTTTGATTAAAAGCCTGTCAGGATTGCAACATTTTTCAGTGTTAATATAAACCTCGAAGTCAGCAAAACTTGCCTACAAATCATACACTTCAATGCATAAAATTCAGACAAATTTTATGCATACGTAGAGTTGATCTGATTAGTTAGTAATAATAAAACCTAATTTTCTTACATTTACAATATGATCTTATGAACTAAAAAGAAAAAGAAAACCCAAAGTTTCAAAATTTTCATTAATACCCTAAATTTTATTGATTCATGCATCATGGGCGTCAATTAATGAGACAGAGAAGAAGAATATAAAATATAGTGGCCAACTGTGGGGGGTTCAGAGTTTAATAACGAAGGTTGAGGTTAGAAAATTAAATATTACCCTAACCTTCTCTTGATACCCAGATTCCGCGGAGATGAGATCTGCACTGGACCAGTGTTATCAATCAAGCAACTTTTTGAGGCGGTTTTTGCATTAATCATGTCACTTGGAAGCACAGCGGGCGCCTTAATTCCCCTCGGGGAAACACCAGTAGCAGCCATCATCGGCGAATCACAGGGCGACACAGGTAGCTTACTTAAGCTTATCGGGGAGATCTGAATCCGAGAAAATATGTTGCAAGGACTCCGCATATCTTCTTCAAACATCTTACTTTGACCCACGATTGTTGTTGAACCGGGCAAGCTCGACGTTTCATCAACGGCGGAGGAGCTGGTATTGATGATACGATGATGATGATAAGCTGAATTAGGGCTGCTAAAGTATGTCGAACTAAGCTCGTGAAGAAGTGGATCTCTGATAGTGGAGAAAGGGTCACCGAAAGCGTTTAATCCATGACCTTCCGTGGCTGAAGATGGAAAATTCAATGGATCGGAGGGGAATTGCTGCCAGCTTGAAGTAGGAACCGTGTCGGAGCCTTGACCAGTGGCGCAGCTCAAGGGATCACCAGTACCACTTGCCCGAACTATGTCGTTTAAATCACCTTCTCCTCGGTAGTTCTCCATCTATAAAGAAACATATAAGAAAGAAAGAAACTGATTCTCTCATAACAAACACTGCTCTGAGCTTTAATTTGCACCAAAACTAATCCCAGACGTGAAAAAACATGCAAATGCTTGAATTTCTGAGGGTTATAGAGGAGATGGGGTTTTGGTTATAAGAAGCAAAGAAAACGATCGGTCGATATAATCCTGTTTCTTCACAAACAAAACAAATTCAATACTGTTTTGTTTTCTCTTTTCTTTTTCGAAGCGAGGGAGAGGGAGAGAGAGAGAGAGAGAGAATCGCTGACTTTTAACACAAAACAGGTCTTTTTTAATATGTGCTATAACTTGTAGGAGATAACAAAAATAATTAATAGCTAGTTACTGCAAAATGAAAAGTAGTATATAGTCATTACTTAAATCAGTCTTACAGCAGTTCAGGCCAGATAGGTCAACTTCACTTAATTTCTGTATTGTGGTGTTAATATTTTTTTATAAAGTTTTTAAACTCTAGTCTTTTAATCTGATTAGTCCTTACAGCTTTTTAAGCTTAATAAGCTCTTAACGTTATATCTTAATAAAATAAAAGATTTTATTTATCATAATAAATAAAATTTTAAAATAAATCTACATTTTACTTGAAATAAAAGCACTGAAATTAATGATTTTTTAAAGACACATATTTTATGCTAACAAAATATAAGAGTACAAGGTAATGTGCTTCTAAGGCTGGACATTAAATAGACTAATGGAGTTCATGATAAAAAAAAACTAAATAATAATAATAATAAATTTTAGAAATTTGAATATTTTTAAATAAACTATTAATAAATAATGTTAAATCTCACCAGCGTGTTTCCAAAAACACGTGTCAATAAATTATAGATAGTGAATATGGGTTCAAAGGTTGAGGCCTTCAATGACAAGATTTCCAATTTATTGATTTTTGTTGTTTTTTAAAATAATAATTAATTTGATTAGATAAACCAAATACAATATACAATCTAACGAAATTTTGAAAAAGATAATTACACTAATCGAGTCGTTTCTCTTAGAATCATATAAAGAGAAGAAGTAAATGCATCAACAGTAAATATAAGATCATATAAAGAAAATTTTGAGAAATCAACCAAAAATTACATATATAAAAAATACTATTGGTTATGGTGTGAAATAAATATTATCAATATTAACATAATTAGAATACGTCATCGTATTGATAATTAATTTTATCACAATTCAAATAAATATATAATACAAAAACTAATTGAAAGTTCATAACAAAGATAAAATGATAAAATAATCATTAATTAAAAAGATGACTATAATTCCATCTCTAAAAAAAGTATTTAAAAAAAGAAAAAAATATAAACAACTAACCTTCGTACCATTGTGTACAATTACTGACTAAATTTAGTGTTTTCATCAATAAAAAGCTTAAAAATTAGAGAAAAAACTACAATACTTATATCATAATTGTTAAAACTATCAAACTACATTATTTAAAGTATTTGATGCTCAGTTGATCATTTTTATTACAATCGTGTTTAAAATATTTTGTATTTTTATATTTTATATATATAAATATTTTGTCACCCCTAATTAATATTACACTCAAAGTCAAAAGGGGTTGACTTTCAGGATATAGCATTGGCTGCTCATGTTATGGCTGTAATGAACTTATTTCCCACTATATTTTCCACTACCCTGTTGTCGCACCCACTTTCCACGATGTACAAAATTAAAACATCCTATTTTTAATTATTGCACGAATATTATGTAAAATCAATTAATTTTGCACATTTTCTACAATCTCGTACATAATTAGCAATTAATAGTAAAATTATATTCGATTAAATTTAAATAAATTAACCAGGAAACAATAATGAGAATCTTAACATATACGTATAATTATTGAATATCGGATTAAATAAATCATAAAGGCATGTAATATTAAATTAGTTTCATACAAATATAAATGTTTATTCGAATAACTTTCAAAATCTTTCATTGAAAAAAACAGTAATGGTACTTAAATATGAAGTTTGAGTTAAGCGTCAATCATCTTTTATGAGAATTTGGGTTTTTTTTTAATTTATATTATTATTATTATTATTATCCGATAAATAATTAATAATTTGTTTTGGTATTTGTTGGTTAGTGTTTTAGTAGTAATCGATGGAATGGATGATGATAGTGGAAATCACCGACCCTTATACTTGATGAGACATTTTCAGAATCCATTGTCCATTACTATCTCTTTCCCTCTAACTCAGTCTTTTGGC
Organism: Hibiscus syriacus; assembly: GCF_006381635.1. Classification (NCBI taxonomy): domain Eukaryota; kingdom Viridiplantae; phylum Streptophyta; class Magnoliopsida; order Malvales; family Malvaceae; genus Hibiscus; species Hibiscus syriacus. Next base: position 376,212 of record NW_024062676.1, read on the forward strand.
TTTTCATATAACCCTAATCCCGATGTGATCGTTTTGTCCTTTTTCCGAATAGGATGTTGATTAATTCCATTTTATCATATTGTTTTAAAATTTTAGAATTATTCATAAATATTATATGTTATTATTATTTCAAGAGTATTTTTAACTTTAAAAATTATTTATATGTATTAAATTATCTTAATAAAAAAATATTATTATTTCTTGAAGTATCAGATTTAAAAATCATAATTAAGAATTATATTTGAATAAATATTACTATATATTTATTTTAAATTAAAAAAATATTTAAAAATAATTTTGAAAACTACAAAATAAGAATGCCTAACTCCCCCCCCCCCGGATTTAACCAGTATGACATGCAACAGCTCCAAAGTCCAAACCACTGTCCGAATCACACCATTGAATCCAATATTATTTAAACATTCTGGATGGCAATCTTATACCAAAGTTTTAATGTTTTTGTCTGAGAAGCTAGCTGTTCATATTATTATTTTTTAAATCATGACTCATGAATAACTAAGATTTCTTGCCACAACAAAACCCTAACAAACAAATTGTAGTTAGTTTAATTTGTATTTGAATGATTGAGAAATGGAATTGAGACAACAGTTGCCCCACGTTCCTGCATGACCCCTATAAGAGAACAAATTCAACTGGGATTCTCTGACCATTACCATTCAGTTCTTTTGTCTTCCCCACCATTATTGGCATGTGAAGCAACCCCCCACAATTTAAGCACTTGTTTTTTTATTTAATTAAGATAAGAAAAAAAAGAAAGATATTATAATAAAATTATAGTTGTGATTAATTTGTTAAAATAGGGGGAACCCTTGTTGAACGCTGACGAATGATTGTAGCGTTAAAATAATGGGAATGATTCAGATGTGGGTGTTGAGTTAGGTGCACGCCACTACGCCAGACACATGCCCAACCCCTCTTTACCGCTTGACGTCACCGTGTACCGGCAATCTCACCGGTTGCATCCATCACACCACACTTACCTATACTTGTTTACTTTGCCAGTCATCTTTGTATTTTATTAAGAGGTTGAAATGGCGTTCCACATATAACTTAGAATTGACGTGATGAGAAGGATTGGTGGAGGGGACGACCAGTCAAAGTTAACATTATTAGATTAGGGATATATTTTATTGAATTGGTCTGCCTTTTGCCGGAAATTTGGTACTGATCACGCGGGTGGGGGTTTCTGTTTTTCGCCGCCACCACGCTGCTTGGCCCTTTCTTTTCACCACCTTTACTTGGCTATGGAACATACCTGTATTAGATCACACATATATATGAGCTTTGCATGCATTATATGTATATAAAAAGAGATCAATTGGATGACTTTTCTTTTTCTTAAAGAAAGCATGATCTTATTAATAAAATATTTCACATCAAGATATAATGAGAAAAAGAAAACACTAAAAATATTATTAGTCACAAAAGATAATATAACAACGTATGGAAATCCATGCTAAAAGCATCACAAAATTAGTTGGGGGAAGACGGAACTCGAGCATCAAAGATCAAAACGTTTTAAAATCAAATAACAATGTTTTTAATTTTTAGGTCAAGACGTTCCCGTCCGGTTGCTCATCACTCTATACGGGACTGATAAGTGCATTGGAATCTGTCAGAAATGAAAAACAATTTTTAATATTATGGTGTGGGATTAAATTAATGTTTTTGGATAATTAAGGTGTTGGGATTGTGTGTCATTTCCCTCCCATGTGACATAAATGACTTTGCTTCCAATGACCATTAATTTGTTCGTTTGCATTAATCCCATACCCTTTAAGTGCTTTCCAAGTTGAAATAAAGAAAATCAAAACCATCATCCATTCGCATCTCTTCTTTTACGAGACCATTATCCTTTCCATAACAACGTCTATTTTCTTTTGCTAAATACAGTTGTTGGGCCTAAGGAACATTATAGATATTTGGATACGACTACTTGGTAATACTACCCAAATGCAAATAGACACGCCTGCTTGGCGAACTCAAAAATAGTGCCAGGCCATTGCAGGCTGCGCAAGAGGGCTTTATAAATCCTAGCCCACGCATGCAGCTTCCTTGACATCCATGGCGGGACGTGGGACGGTTGCCTCGCCATTGTTGGCAAGGAAGAAGAGTAGAAGGAGCATGGACAAGCACAGGGTCTTCAACCCAGCTATTGGTTTTGAATTCGATGCAAATTGAGTAGGCTAGGGCGATTGAGGTCGTCCATGGATTTAGATTGGGGAATAGGGAATAGCCAAGGCATTTTCATGCATTGGAAGTGGGGATGCTTTTGTTTTTCGATCAAGTCCTAATTGAATTTGTGACAAAATTGCTTCGTGTAACCGCAGGGAGTCGAGTCAGGATCTCACCCATGTAGTAGTAGTAGCATTCACTCAATGAGACGAGGCACTGTGTTAATATTTGTGAAAGTAAATATTGCATCACCTTGCGTACATGACATGTTTCGTTTTAAAGAAATCAATCTCATTGGTAAATACAAACCTCTCGCACCCCAACGCTTGAAAATGGCATAGCCTGATCTCTTCCTAAGGCATTACATGCTATGATTTGAATCTCTCTCTTGATTCCTTATTTAAACACACTCATGCCACCCCAATTCATCAACCCAACCCCAAATCTATTCCTTCCATAGAGTTCGACACACATACAAGATACAACCAGAAACAATGAAGTGATTCATATTTTTTTCCATGCCTTTTTCTGCTGTTCTTCCTCTTTTTCCTTGCCAACATCCGCGAGGTGGCTGTTCCATGTCCCACCGTTGATGCCAAGGCAGCTGTATGAGTCAAAAGGATGCTAAGCACTCTCCCGCATGCTGCAGTGGCCTTCAGCAGCTTGCTCAGACCGTCAAATCCGTGGACGATTCCATCTGCCTGTGCTTGAAGGCCGACGTTAAGTTGTTCGGAATTCAGGACAGGTTCTTGTCCAGAATTCCTCAAGCTTGCAACATCAAAGTTGGCTTCCATGTCTCCCCATCAACACAAATTGCGAGACGTGAGTTACATATGCCTTTCTCGATCATTACAGCATAGCATATATATTTAACACTTATTATTAACCATCACATTTTCTACCATGATCATTGATTTTTCATGCAGGGTTCAGTAAGTTAAGATGGAATCGGAAACATGCAACGATCCTTGAAGAAACACAGTAGGAATATAGGTTTTAGTGTTGGCTGGAATAAAACTGGTTAAGACTGGGACTTTGTCTTAATGTGTCCAAGTCATTTGCCAAAAAATAGAACCTAAAGATTTTTCGTGCTCCACAATATTGCTCGTATTTCATTTGCCTTAGTTTTAGTTTGTTGGGCCACTCGCGACTCAATTCAAAACAGCTTTCTTCAATGCCTTCCCCAATCCCCTCAATTCCCAGACTACAAACCCTGTTTTGGGCCTTCCCCGACATTTCTAGCTGTTCTTCAAGCGAACGCTAAAAACCTTGGATTTTCAACAAAAAGCCACCGTCAAAACATCTAGCTATTGTAGCTGCCATGATGAATCCCACGTCCAGGCAACTGTTATTTGTTCCAAAAGCCTAGACCTGCAGATCCGAATCCAGAGTGGCGTCCATGATTACGAGGGTCTCTTATGTTTCGGAGGTTCTTTCCTCGTGCTTGACATGTTCGACCAACGTATAGTTACTATAGATGTTTCTAAAAAGAGTGCATGGGTTGAAGCTGGAGCAACTATCGGCAAACTTTACTACAAGATATCTGAGGAAACTGTATGGCTTTCTGGCCGGGGTTTATCCGACTATTGGAGTTGGTGGACACTTTTCCGGAGGTGGATATGAGAACTTGATGAGGAAATACGGCCTTGCCGCAGATAACGTAGTTGATGCTCGATTAGTCAATGTCAATTGTGCAATCATTGACACAGAATCCATGGGGTCTTGAGCCATAAGAAGAAGTGGAGGTAGCTTTGGAGTAATTCTTGCATGAAAGATCAAACTGGTTTCAGTTCCTGCTAATGTTACAGTCTTCAGTGTAGAAAGAACATTGAAAATATCAGAGCCATAAGTTCCGTAGATGTTTTGCTACGCAGGCCCTGAACGGGCGAACTTTTTTCAAAAGCATGATAACATGAAGCAATCCATTGGAAGATGACTGAATCAGAAACGATTTTTATGTTGTGGAATCCTTATTGGAGGATTTCGGATTCGGAAACTCAGTTCCCGCATAAAGGGGGAAACCTGCAGTATCACGTATGATGTGATTTGGAATGGTGATGATGGTAGATACCGGTCGCCAAATAAAGGTTACACAACAATCCATTTCTTATTATGATGCTTACGCTATAACATACTGGTTAGTACTGGGAGATAGGGGTACACAAAAAATTCGAATATCCGATTTTACGAAAAAAATATCCGAAACCGGATTTGGGAAAAATCGGTTTTTTTTAACCGGATCAGATTTTTTTAACCGGTTATTTTAACCGGTTTGGAGAAAAAAACCTAGACCGATTTTTTTACCGGATAAAAAACCGGTTTGAAAAAAACATGTTAAAAAACCGGTTTTTATCCGGAAAAAAAACCCGGTCTGGGTTTAAAAAACTAGCCGTTAATATAGCCGTTGGGGGGATTTTGTGACCGTTTTTGACCGTTTTTTTCTTTAAAAAATTACCATTTTACCACCCTAAACATGTATAAATAGGTTGGGGATGTATTTGGTTGATTACAAATTTCTCAAATCTTATTACACAACACCTAAACATCTCTCAAATCTTATTTTTGTAATTTTTTGTACATCATGAGTAACACGGCTGAATCTTCCGTCAGGGGAAACCTTGAAGTCGTGAGAGTGATCGAACACACTCGAAACAAAGATATTTGAGATCACTACGATTTATGTGAGATGTCAAATGGCTCGAGGAGGACGCGTTGTAAACTTTTTCTAAAGTTTCTTGCATCGGAAGGAAACACAACGTTGAAGAACCATTTGACAAAATCATGCAAGACACTTCGCTCAAGATCGGATCGTAGTCAATCGAATCTTACACCGTAAGGTGGTGTTTTTGTTTACGACAACGAAAAATTACGAGAAGCGTTTACAAAGTTCGTGATTACAAAAGCATTGCCGTTCAACCACTTTGATGATGAAGAATTCACGACAACAATTCAACAACTAATGCAACCACGTTATACTCAAGTAAGTCGTACTAGAAAGATGCTATAAAAATGTGCGTACGGCGAGGGAAAAAATGATTTAGGATTCCAAGAACACCGTTATGGTGTGTCGCTTACATGTGACGTTTGGAGTTCCCCTCATAATACCGGAAATTCTTTTTTAGCCGTTACGTCACATTGGTTAGATCAAGATATTTGGCAAATGATGAAAAGAACAATCGCGTTTGAATTATTCGGTGAGCCGCATACCGGTGCTAATTTATTTACACTTTTAAAAAGTGTAATTTGTCTTTATAAATTAGAAAATAAAGTTTTTTCTATATCCTTTGATAATGCATCGAATAATACAAACGCGGTTCCAAGATTGAAAATATTATTTTCACCGATTTTAGACGGTGCGTTTTTTCATACCCGTTGCGTTGCACACATAATTAATTTATCCGTGCAAGCCGGTTTGGAGGTTATTGAGCCGATTAGATTAGAATTTAAAACAATGATAAAATCGGTTCTTTGTAACAACAAAAGACTAAATGATTATAAACGATTTTGTAAGTCCGTTAATAAAAAAGCTTTGGGCCCTAATTTGGATTGTCCAACTCGTTGGAACTCAACTTGGATAATGATGCATACTGCCTTAAGGCAAAGGGAAACATTGCAAACATTTCACGATCGGCTTTTCGAGAGGGGTCATGTCCCAAACATTTATCCGGATTCGAGTTGGGAAACTATAGCCAAAATAACCGATTTGCTTGGGGTTTTTAAAAATGCAACAACTTTTTTATCCGGTGTTTATTACCCTATTAGCCCGTTGGTTCTTAATCAAATATTTTTGTTGGCTACCCGACTAAATGACTTTGAATTTGAAACCGAAGTTTTTCAAGAAATTGACTTTGCCCTGAAGGAAAAACTTTTAAAATATTTTAAGGAGATTCCCCCCATTTTTACTTGTGCCGACGCTTTAAACCCAACGTTAAATGTTGGCGGGGTTGAAACACTAATTGAACAGATTGCGTTTGCTTTTAATCTAACCGATGATGAACCCAACTTTGTCCAAAACCAAATAAATTATTTTAACAAATATTTTCGAGACATGTTTGCAATTTATTTAACTAAATACGGATCAAGTAGTGTAATACACGATCAAATGAGAATGAATGCGGAATCATCTAGTAGACGTCCAAGTAACATAAATTTGAATCTTTTTAACACTCTTGTAAATTCCCAATCCAAACGATCACGTACTACCACCCCAAGTAGCGAGTTGAGAAATTACATGTCATGCGATTTTCTATCAAAAATGACATTTGAAGAGCTTGAAAGTTTGGATATTTTGGTTTGGTGGAAAGAAAAAGAAGCACAATTTCCGATTCTAGCCGCCATGACCCGTGATTTACTAACCGTCCAAGCTTCTACGGTAGCTTCGGAATCCGTTTTTTCTGTTAGTGGCAGGGTTATATCGCAACGGAGATCAAGATTAAGTCCTAAGTCGGTAGAAGTATGCATTTGTTTAAAGGATTATTTGGATGGAGCGGCTCGTAAGCAACATATCACCACCCTAGAAGATGCAATTGATGCCGATTTGGAAGCAAACTTACACATTGAAGAAGTCGGACTTGGAATATCCCCTCCAAACGAAGAAGGCGAAGATGATGAAGAAGAGATGGCAATGTAGTTTATTTTTAAACTTTATTTCAATTATCGTAAACTTTGTTTCAATTATCGAACTTGAAGTTTTTAAGTATTTGAATTTATCGAACTTGAAAGTTTTTAAGTATTTGAATTTATCAAACTTGGAAGTATTTAAGTATTTCAATTATGTTGAATTAATCGATCGACGGAATCGGCCAAGAGAGGGGTGAATTGGCAATTAAAATTTCGATGGAAGCTTTTGCAGAAAATTAAAAAGATTTGCACAGCAATTTAGAGTGGTTCGACTTTCTCAATCAAAGTCTACGTCCACTACCTTAGCTATCCACACTAAGGATTTTCCACAAATTCACTAATTTGTCTTTCTTTTGAGGACAAAGAGTAACCTTACAAACCCTCAAGAATTATACCCCAAATTCTTGATAAAACTCTCTCCCAAAGAGAACAATACAAATTTGCAAAGTTACAAGGAAATCCTCACAAGGTAGATTGTTTGCACAATTCTAGAACAAAGAAAAGAACACTCAAAGATGAATACAATTGAGCACAATATGTGTTCTTGAAAGCAAAATGAATATTGAATGAAAATAGGCTTGAAATGCTCAAACTTGAGGTTTGATGCTTTCTCTTTGATTCTCTCTTGATTCTAATTGCTTGATATTTCTTGTCTTTGATCAATGGCTTCTAAGCTTGCTTAAATACACATTGAATCACTTCTGAACGTTAGGGATAATTAATGAAGATAATATAGCCGTTTAAGTGTGAAAACATTTAATAAAAATGCTTGGAGCGTGGGGGGAATCGGTACCCTCTCATAGGGAATCGGTTCCCTAAGTGTAAAATTCAAATATTTCGACCGTTGAATAGGGGGAATCGGTACCCCTATGGGAGAATCGGTTCCCTCCGAGCATTCTGAAAATCTCGGAGCCAAACCATTCAAGGGGAATCGATACCCCCTTGGGGGGAATCGGTTCCCTCTGAGCAATCTGAAATTTTTGACTTTGAAATGATTCGAAATACTTTGAAAGATTATTTTGAAATTGTTTTAAGATTAAAACTTAATTTTACACTTAAGTAAAGATTAAAAATGATTTTTGAAATATTTGGAGTAATGTTTTGATATTCGAATAATTATATCAAATATACTTAAAAAATCATTTGGAAAATCTTAAAATTCATTTAACTTAATTTGTTATATCGAAATATCAAAATATTTTCAACAAATTATCGTAAATTTTGTTACAATTGATGACGATGTAATTTTAATAATATTAAAATCGATTTTTTTATAACCGATTTTTTAAAAAAACCGGTTTTTTTAAAACCGAAACCGGTTACACCGGTTAAGATATACGGCCCTCCAAACCGGTTAAAAACCGAACCGATTAATTTATAAACCGGTTTTTTTCTATGGGAAAAAACCGGATCCGTTTTTAACCGATCCGGATCGGATTGAAATCCAACTTCTGTGCAACCCTACTGGGAGACCATTAAACAAGAGCCCAATTGGAATTGAAAAAAGGAAATGGCTTATGAGACTCAATTGTTATATGGAATGAAATACCCGGACTTAAATTGTTTTATAAAAAATTCTCAATTCATGATTATGTTTATACTCCAAAATCATCAAGGTTCTTTTTTTTTAAGCTTCGTCTAAAGTTAGTGTCGGTTAATTTCTCTTAAAATTTTAATTGAAAAGTACGAACAGAAAGCAAAGGATTGCATAAATCAACAAAATTTAGTTATAGAGTAAAAGGAGAAATACGATAGTGGGGATGCATGCAGATCAGGCTCGTCGTTTACTGAGACGCCAAGAATTAGGTTCATGATATCTATCATAAAGAGGCTCAATGCGTTCTTGGCGCTTGCGCTTGCTCATTTTTGTAGGATCTGCCTGTTTGAAGAATCTAGGCGCAAGTTCAACCAGCCATTTCGGGTCTATCACTGTCACCTCTCGCATGTACTCCTTTGTAGTCATTACTAGCTCATGGTAGATCACCCAGTCCGGTTGCCTCTGGAAAAGGGCACTACTTGGGTGAATATAAACAGGCTGGTTCTCCACCACAGTTCTATATCCCTCCTGTGGGTCCTTCCTTGCAGCATGGAAGAAGAACCCTGCTGTGATTGCTTTCCTGATCTTTGTAAAATTCTTTCCTGCACTCACCACGTCCAGTTTGTACCTGAAAAAACATCACCGTTCAGGTTAGAACCTCAAAGGCCAAGTACAAACTCTTAGCATGGTAATAATACTCGATACTAGTAGAGAACACAACAGATTCAAAACTAACGAATTGAAAGAGAGAAAGACTGCTGGTTGATGCTATCGTCAGAACATGTGAAGATATTACTAACAAGAGAATAGTCAGAATAATGCAAAAGCAATAAAAGCATATCCAGAGAACAGAGACATTCACAACAAGCTTTGTAGTCTCCTAAATGAACATTGACGATCCCTAATCTGGCACCAAAAATTAAAGAATCTTGGAAAGCAAGTTGGTGATGAACTTTCCAGCCAATTAAGCTAAAGCAACATTATGCATTTTTCAAACTATAAAGCAGTTAGTGGTCATCACCGTAGTAATAATCATAAATTTTACTAGCGATAACCAAAAGTGTAAGCTCAAATACATCTTAAAATTAACAGTGTAGGACACAATTAATATCTTAAACCATAAAAGCTTAGATATAAAGAAAGATATCAAAGATCAGAGACAATTAGCAAAAGATATTATAAAACCAAGAGCAAAAGAACTTACTTGTCCATGATGCTGAGAAGTTGTTTTCTAACATCTTGTGCCCTCCGTAAAGATCGAGACTGAACAAAATTTTCAAAACACCATGGCCCTGAAAAGTTCTTAGCTTTCCAAGCCTCATATACAGCAAGTAGAGTCAAATGGTCTCCCTCGGGCTGGAAAAACTTGGCCCTCTTCTGATCAGCTTGAGCTTGCTTTTCCCTTGGTCTGTAGAAGATGTTACCAGTTTGGATCATTGCGATAATTGTCAATATCTCATCACTACAGCCAAGGTCCACACTGGCCAGTAACATCTTTGATAGTGGTGGATCAAGAGGAAATTCTGCCATTTTCCTACCCAATTTAGTCAAAAGCCCCTCCTCATCTAGAGCTCCCAGACTGAATAATTGCTCCATGGCAGAAAGGAGAGCTTGTGGTGCAGGTGGATCCATAAAATCAAAAGAAAGAAGATCATTTATGCCCATGGCCTTCATTGTTAGTGTTGTCATGCCAAGATTAATCCTTTGTATCTCTGGAATTGATGTAGGAGACATCTCATTTCGATATGCACTCTCCGTGTACAAGCGGTAACATTTTCCAGGTCCAGTACGCCCAGCACGTCCAGCTCGTTGTTTTGCTGAAGCTTGTGAAATTGGTGTTATAACAAGGGAATCAAGCCCTTGCTTCGGATTATAAACGTTTTGCTTAGCAAAACCAGGATCGACCACATAGAATATTCCATCTATTGTTAAGGATGCCTCTGCGATGTTGGTTGCCACTACGACCTTCCTTTTCCCAGGAGGGGCAGGATCAAAAATCCTAGACTGCATCTCACTAGGGAGGGCACTATAAACTGGTAAAATGATCAATTCAGGAACGTTTTTACCTAGTCCTTTCATCCTCTCATAAAGTGATAGACATGCAAAATCAATTTCCTCTTGACCAGTCAAGAAGACGAATGTCACCTTCAGGTTCAGTCAAGTGTATCTGTAGGACTGTTATAAGGGCAGCATCTAGGTAGTCGCTCTCAGGTTGTTTTGTATAGAGTATCTCCACAGGAAATGTTCTCCCAGGAATACTGAAAATACTGCAGTCAAAGAAATACCCTGAAAACTTCTCTGCATCCAATGTAGCCGATGTAACAATCAGACGAAGATCAGCTCTCCGCTTCAGAAGTTGCTTCAGTAACCCAAACAGAACATCAGTGTGAATCGTACGCTCGTGAGCTTCATCAAGCATAATGACCGAGTATTGAGAGAGATCCTCGTCAATCAGAATTTCCCTAAGAAGCATACCATCAGTCATGTACTTTATGACAGTATCTGGTCCGGTACAATCTTCAAATCGAATAGCATAGCCAACTTCCTCCCTTAATCGACAACCAAATTCCTCGGCTACCCTCTTCGCCACAGACATTGCAGCCACCCTTCGAGGTTGTGTACACCCAATCTTACCCCTAGTAGTGTACCCAGCCTCAGCAAGATACTGGGTTACCTGGGTAGTCTTACCAGAACCAGTCTCACCAATGACCACAAGAGCCTGATTATCATGCACGGCCTGAACCAGTTCCTTTTTCAGTTTATAAATTGGCAAGCTCTGCCTCTGCTCTTGGATGGAAAGTTTAGATCTCTGCCCAAAAGTCAAAGCTTTTCCATAAGCATCCTTCTTCCATTCAGGCATATCATATGCTGACAATCCAACACCTCTCAGCTCCTGTGCAAGATGCCTCTCACCAGTCTCTGGCATCGGGTCTTCCCAGGGACGATTCAGATCCTTGGGAATTGAATCAAGCATTGTCCTCTGCTGCTGTTCCCGGACTTCTCTCCGTTCCTTAATAAGTGCAGATTGAAGAGCAGCAGCACGACTCAGGGAACCTTCTGGATTCTTGAATATTTTTACCGGGGAGAGATCCACAGAATACCTAGTCTGCCCTTGCAAGAAGGCAGGTTCGTCCTCATTCATTTCAATCTCAAGCTCTTCCTCAGCACCCTCTTCTTCATAAAGCATTCCATCTCCGTCCTCATCATACATGGGATGCTCATCCACTCTCAGAACACCAGAAGCCATCAACTGTTTGGCTTCCCATATCTCTGGTGAACTCATTCTCTTCAATGGCCTACGCGATGGGGCAACATCCTCATCCTCCAAAATCCTAATCCCTGAAAGGCCAGTTCTCATTACACGTCCCTCTTTCCCCCCTGAAGGATTTGTCCTAAAAGCATCATCATCCGAAGTCTTCTTCAATGGCAGCAAATCCTTACCAGTATTCTGATCAACATCTCTCATAGACAAGCTCAACTTCTGACCTGAAACTGAAATTACCTTTACATAAACCTCCTGATCCCGTTTCACAACATCTTTAGCATTGGCAATCCTCCTAGTAGCCATCTGGGAAACATGAACTAAACCCTCCTTTCCCCTCAACTCATTCAATTGCACAAAACAACCTGAATCCATCACCCTGGAAATTCTCCCCTTGTATACCTTATATAACTCAGGCTCGTTATCCTTATACCTACCATTACCTCTCCTACCCCCTCCTTCCTCACCTTCCATATTATCATGGTCCCTGGTCCTGCCCCTGCTCCTATAATCCCTGTTATCATCATCACCATCTCTATTATCTCGGGTTCGATCCCTATTTCTTCCACGACTGCCATAATCCCTCCTACCATCATCACCGGCCTCTTTATATCTATCTCCATGCCTACTCCTATCTCTATCTCTATCCTTATCCCTCCTATATCTGTCTCTTTCCCCATCTCTATCTCTATCCTCTACTTTTCTTCTGTCTTGAGCCTCCATCTCAATTTCCTTCTCTAGTTCTTTTGCTCTATCTTTATCATCTGCAATTGCTAAAGCTTTAAATTTAGACTTCTTTCCATCAGCCGCGTTTTCCTTCTTGGATTCCTTCTCAGCCTTGGGATTTGGCGGCAGAATAGCGTGTATGATAGTAAGAAGCGTACGGACAAAGTAATCAGGTAACTCTGCACCGTTTTCTTTCAGCTTCCCATCGAATTCATCAACGGTCTCGGAGTGGCGGCCCATATCGGTGATGAATTCGGCCAAAACCTTGTCGGAAAACCCTACATGGCTCTCGAGCTCGGAGCTTACTTTGGAAACAAGGGAGAGGTATTCAAGTTTCTCCAGCGCATCGCCTTGGGCAGGAGATGAACCCATCGGTGGAGAGAGACAAATAATGGAGCTTTATGAAGGAATGGTAAGGTTAGGTTTTAAAAGGAGGGGAAGGACAGATAGTGGTTTTTAGGGTTTCGAAATTGGGAAATTTCAGGGGTTTTCAAGTTGGATTTAACGAAAGATTGTGGGGTTATTCAAAGGAATTTGGTGGAGGTTTTCACAGCGGCAGAAGTATTTAAAGGCGGCGGAAGAGATTCACACCGGGGGATGACAGACAAAGTCGACGAAGAACGAACAAAAATCGGAAAAGAGAGATCACGGGTATACATATCTTGTATGCTTAAATCTTTTTAACATAATACAGAGGATTAATCTAAAACAAAGTCATTCAATTATAGTCCTTTTTTCCCTTTAAATTATTATTTGTAACTAATTTAAAATATTTTTATTAAAATAAATTTCTAAATTATAATTTTTTATTTTAAGTATTTAAAATGCTTTTTTATCAAAACAAATACATAATTTTGTAAGACATGTTAACATCTTATTTGATCGGGAAAAAATCAATCACAAAATTAATAAGTCTTAAAGTGATTATATAATAGTATATAGACCTATTTTGATAAAAATAATTTAACAACTTAAAATAAAAAGAATATATAATATAACTTTTTGTATTAATATAAGATGATTAGAAGTAATATATGTTGTAATTAAATTTTATTTTTAATAACCACGACTCAAAAACTTATTTTTATTTTAAATCTGATATAAAATATATTTTATATTTATTAAAGTTTTTCCTATGGAGTAACATGTCTTAATGAGTTGATTCTTCATTTTGTTTTTTTTTCTTTCTCATAAGTCGAATTTGTGTTTAATTTAATGGAGGTAATTTTTTCTAAGTTCAAATATTTATTTGAATAAAAACTAATTGTTTTTGTAATTTTATTTTTAGGATCATATATTTACTCTTAATTTTTTATAAAACATAATAATAATAAAATATTATAAATGTAAAATAATCATTTTAGTCTTATTCTTTTTTTTAGATTAGATTAACTCTAATATTTCGTTTTGAGTAAAAAAAATTATTAGAGAAAACTTTTTAATCAATTAACGATTAATGCTCGAAATTAATTCAATCAAAGTAAATGAAGAGAGATGTTGATATAGCATATCCATATTAATTAAAATAATATCACTTTGAGTATTAATATATCCACTTCAAAATAATATTATTGTGACTATATCATCACATTGATAGAAATTATAATTCATGTGAGTGCACCATTTGTTAATTATTGTCCTAGAAATATGATTACAAACAAAATTAAAAATTGATACTCACTAATATGAAGTATAATTTATCGTAATCGTAATTAAATCTCTTATAAGAAAATATTGGCAATTTTTTTGAGATAATATGATGTAAAACAAATACCATCTAAGGTGGGAGGAGAATTATTTTTTTGTATAGAGTGATTGTTATAGTGTTGATTGGAAGATGGGCGTTTTTCCCAAAAAATCATCTTTTTAATTTAATATTCCCGATCAGGCACAGGTCAGACTATATTTCTCGATCTAACACCCTTTGCAGTAAGGCGCGCCCCCTGCAGTGCGCTATACGCTGATTTGGAGCCATGTGGGGTAAGGCTTACCCCCTGCGGCGCGCCTTATGCTGACATGGATACACGTGTGTATGGCGCGGGGTAGGGGCCGCGCCATACGCCACGTAAGATATAGCGCGGGGTAGGGGTCTCGCTATTCAATTATCTCAATTATCAAACATGCATAATGCAAGGTGCGGTCCTTGCACCGCGCCCTGCATTATTTTCTCAAACTTCTCGACTTTAAGGCATCCTCTCTCGGCTATAAATAGTCGTCTCCCGTAAACTCTCTCACCAACAATCATTTGAATCAGTAAATAACATCCGACAATCATCTTATATTTGATTCATAAGTTTGCTCGATCTTTCGTTATAAGGTAATTTTGTTATAATATTTATTTTATAGTTATATATGATTAATTGAAAATGTTGAAAACATTTTGATATTTCGATATAACAAATTAAGTTAAATGAATTTTAAGATTTTCCAAATGATTTTCTAAGTATATTCGATAGAATTATTCGAATATCAAAACATTACTCCAAATCTTTCAAAGATCATTTTTAATCCTTACTCAAAGTGTAAAATTAAGTTTTAATCTTAAAACAATTTCAAAATAATTTTACAAAGTATTTCGAACCATTTCAAATCCAAAAATTCCAGATTGCTCAGAGGGAACCGATTCCCCCCCAAGGGGTACCGATTCCCCCTGAATGGTTTGGCTCCGAGAATTTCAGTATGCTCGGAGGGAACCGATTCCCCCCCCCAGGGGGTACCGATTCCCCCTTGCATAACGGTCGAAATATTTGAATTTTACACTTAGGGAACCGATTCCCCATAGGGGGTACCGATTCCCCCCACGCTCCAAACTGTTTTATTAATTGTTTTCACACTAAAACGGCTATATTATTTTCTCTAATTATCCCCAACGTTCAAAAGTGATTCAAGGTGTATTTAAGCAAGCTTAGAAGCCATTGATCAACAACAAAAAAAACATCAAGCAATTAGAATCAAAGAGAAAGCATCAAACTTCAAGTTTGAGCATTTCAAGCCTATTTTTCATTCAATATTCATTTTGCTTTCAAGAACACTTATTGTGCTCAATTGTATTTATTCTTGAGTGTTCTTTCTTTGTTCTAGAATTGTGCAAACATATTTGCCTTGTGAGGTTTTTCTTGTAAGTTTGCAAATTTGTATTTCTCTTTGAGAAAAGAGTGTTCTCAAGAATTGGGGTATATTCTTGAGGGAGTTGTAAGCTTATCTCTTTGGCCTCAAAAGAAAGAACAAATTAGTGAATTTGTTGGAAAATCCTTAGTGTGGATAGCTAAGGTAGTGGACGTGGACTTTGGTTGATAAAGTCGAACCACTCTAAATCGCTGTGCAATTTCTTTCAATTTTCTGCAAAAGCTTCCACCAAATTTTTAATTGCCAATTCACCCCCCTCTTGGCCAATTCCGTCAATCGATTAACTCAATAATTGGCATCAGAGCCTAACTCATTTGAAGGTTTAATCGCCTCTTGAGTCGATTCGGGAAGAGTTATATTGATAATAAAAGTCATCAATGGCCTCCGCTTCAAACTTCGACTCCGGTCTCGACTCGATGCCCGTCAACAAGCCTCCTTTCTTCAATGGAGCTAACTATGCCTATTGGAAGAATAGAATGATGTACTTCATTCAAGCAAGTGACATGGGAGCATGGAATGCTGTAGAAGAAAGATACATCAAACCTCTCACTCATCCAAGGTTGTGGAGTGAAAGAGAGACAAGAATGTTCCAGCTCAACTCCAAAGCCATCCATATCATTTTTTGTGCTCTTGGACCAGATGAATACGGAAGAGTTTCATCGTGTACAACCGCCAAAGAAATATGGGACAAACTTCAAGTCACTCATGAAGGTACCGATGAGATAAAGAAATCTAAAATTAGTATTCTAACGCATAGCTATGAAAATTTCAGGATGAAACCAAATGAAGATATCAAAGCTATGACGGATAGATTTTCAACGATTATCAATGGTCTCAAATCATATGGAGAGATCATTTCAAATGAAAAGCTTGTGAGGAAGTTAGTCTACTCCCTCCCAAAATCATGGCAATCAAAGAAGACGACAATCATCGAGTCTAAGGACTTAACGTCCTTAACTCTTGAAGAGCTAATTGGGTCACTCCTCACTCATGAAATGATGCTCGAAGATGAGATGGACCTCGACAAGATTGACGAGACACCAAAGGAGAAGGAAAGAAGAAAACATTGGAGTTGCTCTCAAATCCACAAAAGATGAGAGTGATTCGAATAACGATGACGATGACGAGGAAATGGCATTGTTTGCCAAACGGTTCAGAAAAATGATGAGACCTTATCGAGGAAGAAAATTCAAACGAAATGAAGGCCTCAAAAATGAACCGAAAGAGAATGACCCAATCATTTGCTACGAATGCAAAAAGCCAGGGTATGTCAAATATGATTACCCACAATTAAAGAAAAATGGTCAATCAAAGAATAAGCACAAGGCTCATGTGGCTACATGGAGCGATGAAGAAAGTTCTGATGAAGAGGAACAAGAAGTAGCTAACTTGTGCTTGATGGCATTTGGGGAAGATTCTAAGGTAACCTCTAACTCATCCGATTTTGATGATTTATCCTATGATGAGTTATTAGAAGAATATAATGGGTTGACTTTGGATTATGAGAATATTTTTAAATATAAAAATGATGTTTCAAAATTGAAAAATGAAAACAACTCATATCCAAACCAACAACGATCTTGAAAGTAAAATCAAAGATTTGCAAATCAAAATAGAAGAGTTTGAAAAGAAAAATTTAGATTTGCAAAATTTACTTTCAAAGATCAATGATGATCATCAAAAGAAAATTGATGATCTTAAAACTTCTTTTGATAAAGTTGGAACAAAACATTTTGAAAAAAGTGGAAATTCAAAATCCAACTTTGTTAGAAAAAGTTTTAGAAACTACAATCATAGAGGTCCCCAAAGAACCTCTAATGGAAAAATCGTTAGAAGTATGTGGGTTCCTAAAGAACTCATTACTACTAAAGATAAAAATATCCTACACAAATGGATGCCTAAGGGGACTAGGATTTTGGAAACTAATGAATATGGACCCAAAAGAATTTGGGTACCAAAAATAAAAAATTAATATATGTTTGTAGGGAAAGGAGCATTGCTACAAGGCACGGGAAACAATTCAATTCATGGTACCTTGATAGTGGATGCTCAAGACACATGACCGGAGACAAAAGCCGGTTCATTGAGCTTAACGCCAAAAATGGAGGAGAAGTGACTTTTGGAGACAATTCAAAAGGTCACATTGAAGGTATTGGTACAATAGGTAATACCTCTTCCATACAAATTAAAAATATTTTATATGTGAATGGATTAAAGCATAATCTATTGAGTATTAGTCAATTATGCGATAAAGGATTCAATGTCTTATTTGAAATTAATGGTTATAAAGTCATTGACATTGCATCTAATCGGATTATGCTTGTTGGTCATAGAATAGGAAACATATACATGGTGCATTTAGATTCTTTTGATATGACTAATTTATGCCTAGTTGCTAAGGATGAACATGATAGTTAGTTATGGCATAGGAGCTAGGACATGCTAGTATGAGTGTTTTGCAACGGTTAATTCAAGGAGACCTAGTAAAAGGGTTGCCTAAGCTTAAATTTGATAATGATAAAATCTGTGATGCTTGTGCTAAAGGAAAACAAAAACGAGTTTCTTTTAAATCCATTAATGATGTATCAACTAGTAGAGTTTTACAATTGATCTATTTAGATCTTTTTGGGCCAACTAGAACTACTAGCTTGGGTGGAAAACAATATGCATTTGTCTTGGTAGATGACTATTCTAGATATACTTGGGTTCTATTTTTAAATACTAAAGATGAAGCATTAGAACAATTCATCACGTTTTCAAAAGTAATCTAAAATGAAAAAGGTTACTCTATAACTAGTGTTAGGAGTGATCATGGAACTGAATTTGAAAATCTTGGATTTACTGAATTTTGTAACTCTAACGGTATTAGCCATAATTTTTCAGCACCTAGAACCCCTCAACAAAATGGAGTTGTTGAGAGGAAATATCGAACTTTAGAAGAAATGGATAGAACCATGCTTTGTGAAAATAATTTGCCAAAATATTTTTGGGCGGAAGCCACAAATACCGCTTGTTATGTTGTAAATCGAGTAATGATTAGGCCAATTTTAAAGAAAACTCCATATAAAATTTTCAAAAATAAAAAGCCTAACATTAGTTATTTTCATCCTTTTGGATGTAAATGTTTTGTTTTAAACAACGGTAAAGAAAACCTTGGCAAATTGATGCTAAAAGTGATGAAGGAATTTTTCTGGGTTATTCCTTAAATTCTAAAGCCTATCGTGTATTTAATAAAAGAACTTTAGTTGCAGAAGAGTCTATACATGTTGTTTTTGATGATTATCCCCTTCTGAGGAAGTATTCTTGTGTGAATGATGATGTAGGTGTTATAAATACAAATGATGTTAGACATGACGTTGGAGAACCATCATCAAAAGAAAAAACAAAAAATGAGGAAACTCATGATCCTCTTGAGAATCCAACCATTGAAGAAAGGGAAGTATCTTATCCAAGAGAGTACAACTATGTCAAGGATGGTGAAATTATAGGTGATCCATCAAAAGGGGTAACAACTCGATCTTCTCTTAGAAATATTTGTAATTATGTTGTATTTATCTCATGCATAGAGCCTAAGAATATTAAAGAAGCATTAAATGATGAACATTGGATTATGGCTATGCAAGAAGAGTTAAATAAATTTGAGAGAAGTAAAGTATGGACATTAGTTGAAAGGCCTAGTAATAAATCTACTGTAGGTACTAGATGGGTATTTAGGAATAAGCTTGATGAGAGTGGTAATATAGTGAGAAACAAGGCTAGACTTGTTGCTCAAGGGTATACTCAAGAAGAGGGCATAGACTATGATGAAACATACACTCCCGTAGCTAGGATTGAAGCAATTAGAATGTTATTAGCATTTGCATGTTTCAATGAATTTAAATTATATCAAATGGATGTTAAAAGTGCATTTTAAATGGTTTTATAAAAGAAGAAGTGTATGTGGAACAACCTCCAGGTTTTGAAGATTCAAATTTTTCGGATCATGTTTTAAAATTGACAAAAGCTCTTTATGGTTTAAAGCAAGCTCCTAGAGCTTGGTATGAAATATTGTCAAATTTTTTAATTGAAAAAGGTTTTTCAAAAGGGAAGGTTGACACTACATTGTTTTTGAAGCATAAAGGTAAAGATTTATTAGTAGTTCAAATTTATGTTGATGATATAATATTTGGTTCTACTAATGATGTTCTTTGCCAAGAATTTTCTAAGCTAATGCAAAGTGAGTTTGAGATGAGCATGATGGGGGAGCTCTCATTTTTCTTGGGACTCCAATCAAGCAAAGAAAAGATGGCATCTTCATCAATCAGCTAAGTACGTCAAAGATATGCTCAAGAAGTTTGGACTGGATAATGGGAAACCTCATGACACTCCAATGAGCTCTTCAACAAAGCTTGACTTAGATGAAGGAGGCAAATGTGTAGATGTTAAATTATATAGGTCAATGATTGGATCTCTACTTTATCTAACTGCAAGTAGACTGGATATTATGTTTAGTGTTTGCTTATGTGCTAGATTTCAATCATGTCCTAAGTAATCACATTTACTAGCTGTTAAGAGAATCTTTAGATACCTTAAAGACACTCCTAGTTTAGGACTTTGGTATCCTAGAGACTCTAGCTTTAGCTTGCATGCTTTTTCTGATGCGGATTATGGAGGATGCAAATTAGATAGGAAAAGCACCTCCGGTACTTGCCAATTCCTTGGAAATATGTTAATTTCTTGGTTTTCAAAGAAACAAAATTGTGTTGCATCTACCACTGAAGACAAATACATTTCAGCTGGTAGTTGTTGTGCACATGTTTTATGGATGAAACAATAACTTTTTGATTATGGAATTGAAGTAGGTACCATTCCTATAAAGTGTGACAATACTAGTGCTATTTGTCTCACTAAAAATCCCATACAACACTCTAGAACTAAGCACATTGAAATAAGACATCACTTCATTAGAGACCATGTCACTAAGGAAGATGTAGTTCTAGAATTTGTTGATACTTTGCACCAATTAGCGGATATCTTTACAAAACCTTTAGACAATGAACGATTTTGGACACTTATGAGAGAATTAGGTTTGACCAATCTATCTTCACTGAGTGTTTAAAATAATTTTAGCACTTTTAATAATAAATGAAAAATGCTTATAATAGTAGTTTTTTTTATTGCATTCATTGCTATTAGTTAGGGGGAGTTTATGATTCGTGATGAAAAATTAATTTTATGTTCAAATATCGTTTAAAGATTAATTGAATTGTTTGAATATGATTAATTTTCAATATATGAGTTGCCAATACCACTAGAGGAAATTAATTTAGCATTTTGGGTTTTTAAAATCGGATTTTAGCATTTTGGTGCAGAGGGAATCGATCCCCCCTGAGGGAACCGATTCCCCCTTTGAAGGGGAACCGATTCCCCCCACAGGGGAATCGATACCCCCTGGGGTTCTGGTTTTAGCACGGACAGAACCCAATATTTGCTCAAACCCTCTCTTATTCCTTCACGTCGTTTCTTACCTCTACTCTCCCAAATCTCCATTCTTGCCTCAAATCAACGTTTTTAATCGAAATTCACTTCAAATATCATCCTCTAAACCTGTTGGAATCATCAAAAACGTGCAAACTTCATCTAATCTCACTCAAATCCGAAATCATTCAAGGTATTTTTCGAAAACTCCTTTTTATCAATTTATGAACATAGAACTAGTTTTAATTAGTTCTAGGTTGAATTTTTGATCGGGCATTGATTATTTAGTGATTAGAAACTAGATATCACAACTAATTTCATCAAAAACACAAGATTTTTTCAAAATTTTCTAAATTTTCGAAATGAAAAAAAATTATTAATTTTCAAATTATTATGTTTTGATTAAATTATTTTGTTATTATGAAAACTATACATATATTGTTTCTCAAAACCATATTTTTCAAAAGTTTTTCAAAAACTTTGCCCATTAGGATTGATTTAGAGAACCTTGAAATATTTAGGACTCAATTGAGTTTTGGGATTGATTGAATTGCATACATGTGTTTTCTAAATTACAGGTTATCAATTCTATTCTGATTTCCTAAACCATGTCCAATCCTAAACGTGCTAGGTCTTCATCTAGTCGTTCACACCGTCAACCAAATCCACCTCCAAATCCTCCACCTATTCCAATTTCTAATCCTAATCCTATTGATCCTAATTTGACTATCCAAAATT
This sequence comes from Hibiscus syriacus, assembly GCF_006381635.1. Lineage (NCBI taxonomy): Eukaryota > Viridiplantae > Streptophyta > Magnoliopsida > Malvales > Malvaceae > Hibiscus > Hibiscus syriacus. The sequence continues at coordinate 397,874 of NW_024062676.1, forward strand.
CGTTTTTCAATCATCATGGTCCTAGAAATCATCTTTTTTGGTATTATCAATATTTCGACTCTTACAAAATCCGGGAAGAACATATTCCTTCTCGTCAAGCTATGTTAGTTATCAATTTTAAATATCTTCCTCTTTTACAAGAGTGGAAATTTGATAAACTCTTTGACCTTGAACCCATCGTTTACCATCAACTTGTTCGTATTTTCTATTCTAATGTCGTTTGTGTTAAAAACCAAACTGAAACCGAAACCATAGGAATTCGTTCCTACCTTCTAGGACAATTCTTATATATTGACTCGGCTTACATAGTCAATACATTCGGATTAGATAATGATGGGATTTCAAATGAAAAACAGGTTTTAGGATCTCGTTATAAAAGAAGGGATAGTGCAAGTGTCCTAGACCTTCATGAACGTTTTCTTCATCTAATGATTTCTTGGTGGTTTCGACCATCCGGAGGTCATTACTCTACTCTTAGAGCCTTAGATCTTTGGTGGTTACATTGTTTCGAAAACAATATTAAAATCAACCTACCTCAGATTATTTTTACTGAAATTGTTGAAACCGTAAATCTTGTTCCTAACAAAAAACTCTATTCATCTCTTGTTTACGGTTGCATTTTGAGTAATTTGTTTTCCAAAGTTGGGATTAGAGTCGGTCTAGATGCCGTTTTTCCCCTTAAGAAACAAATTATCTTTCTTTCCTTAACGAGAGCGGGATGGATTAAGGATAAGGAAACCGATGAATGGGTTCGATCTTCTGCAAATACTCCGGGAGCTAGTTCTTCACAAGCTCCACCGAAGCTGACAAAGATCTCGAGCTTGAGCAATTAATGCGAGACATCGATGAAGTTGAAGATGAACCTGAGCAGCCCGAGGAGCAGCCCGAAGAGCAAGCACAACAAACGCATCCAATGCCTCCATATTTCCAATCCTTTATGGAGACATTCTATTTTCGATACGCTACTATGGATTCCCGCTTTACTTCTATAGAGTCCCATTTATCCATAATAGGAGCTCAACAATTAGAAATTCTTCGAGAAATGCGTGCAAATAATGAAGCAACCAACGCACGTATTAATGACCTCACTAACGAAATGGCCGCTATGCGAGCTCGTTTTCCTCCTCCTGATCCAGATATGTGATTCAATGTTTTTCTTTGAACTCCAAACTTATTGTTTTAACATTTTGAATATTTTGGAATGTTTGAATTTATGGATTGATTGACTTTGAATTTGTTTGGATTCATGAATGGTTAGAAATTATCTATTTGGTGTGATTAAATTTATTCATTATTGCATCATTTACTTCATGATTAGATATATGACCAATTTTTCCATTTCACATTAATTACGAATATTGATTATGAAACTAATGGCTAACGTTTCTCTTGCTTGTGATCTTAGCAGCTTATATTATATATAATCAATTGGCTAACTGATTTCAAAACCTTGTTTAAATTCTTTAAAATGTCTTTTTGATTTAACAAAAGGGGGAGAAGTGTTAAAGTGTTTTTAAATGATAAATGGGAGAAGTGTTAAAGTAAGGGGGAATAATTTCAAAACTTGATTTCAAAATCTTAAAATTACTAAAATGTTTTGTTATATCAAAAAGGGGGAGATTGTTGAAAACATTTTGATATTTCGATATAACAAATTAAGTTAAATGAATTTTAAGATTTTCCAAATGATTTTCTAAGTATATTCGATAGAATTATTCGAATATCAAAACATTACTCCAAATCTTTCAAAGATCATTTTTAATCCTTACTCAAAGTGTAAAATTAAGTTTTAATCTTAAAACAATTTCAAAATAATTTTACAAAGTATTTCGAACCATTTCAAAGCCAAAAATTCCAGATTGCTCAGAGGGAACCGATTCCCCCCCAAGGGGTACCGATTCCCCCCTGAATGGTTTGGCTCTGAGAATTCCAGTATGCTCGGAGGGAACCGATTCCCCCCCAGGGGGTACCGATTCCCCCCTTGTATAACGGTCGAAATATTTGAATTTTACACTTAGGGAACCGATTCCCCATAGGGGGTACCGATTCCCCCCACGCTCCAAACTGTTTTATTAATTGTTTTCACACTAAAACGGCTATATTATTTTCTCTAATTATCCCCAACGTTCAGAAGTGATTCAAGGTGTATTTAAGCAAGCTTAGAAGCCATTGATCAACAACAGAAAAACATCAAGCAATTAGAATCAAGAGAGAATCAAAGAGAAAGCATCAAACTTCAAGTTTGAGCATTTCAAGCCTATTTTTCATTCAATATTCATTTTGCTTTCAAGAACACTTATTGTGCTCAATTGTATTTATTCTTGAGTGTTATTTCTTTGTTCTAGAATTGTGCAAACATATTTGCCTTGTGAGGTTTTTCTTGTAAGTTTGCAAATTTGTATTTCTCTTTGAGAAAAGAGTGTTCTCAAGAATTGGGGTATATTCTTGAGGGAGTTGTAAGGTTATCTCTTTGGCCTCAAAAGAAAGAACAAATTAGTGAATTTGTTGGAAAATCCTTAGTGTGGATAGCTAAGGTAGTGGACGTAGACTTTGGTTGATAAAGTCGAACCACTCTAAATCGCTGTGCAATTTCTTTCAATTTTCTGCAAAAGCTTCCACCAAATTTTTAATTGCCAATTCACCCCCCTCTAGGCCAATTCTGTCAATCGATTAACTCAACAGAAAAAATATTATACTAATTGTTTTCAATTAATTTCTGTGTTTGTAGAATTAGAAAGTGGGAGCATACGTCGAAATATTTTTGCGGTGCAGGTAATAATATAAAATTATATTATTTAAATTATTTACGTTTATGTGTAAAAAAAATTATTATGTTATATTTTTTGTCATATATTATTTATTTAATCAGGTTTGTTTCAGTTGTTTTTTTGCAGATATAATATTGTTGCACTTTTAAACTATAAGAATGACGCGATTTTCAGCTATTGTTTATTATGATGGAGAAATTCGAGATGATGAAATCGGCGTTGTTTTCGTATCAAATGAGCGTGTTAAAATATCATTCAAGAGAAACATAACTCTTGAGGAGCTGAAAAACGAAGATTTCGAGGAAGGTTCATATTGGAAGTAGTAGAAGAATGTCGTCGTTGTAGTACAGATTTCCAACATCATTGTTGCCATTAATTTATACAGCGTTCTAACTATCGAACAACGACGATGTTGAAATGATGGCTGATTCTCAAAGTAATTATTCATACGGCGATATTGAGATGTATGCAAAGTTTGTTCAAGTGTGTGCTGTTCGGGGTCAGCCATTAAGCTCACACTATAGGCTGACTGAACAAGTTGATCAAGTTGACAGCCCGATTACAGTAATATGTAATGATTTTAATGCCATAATGGGAAATCCACATCATGGTGCCGACACATCAACTTCAATGAGGAGACATTCGTTCGCAACTCCTTAAGATATGTACCGAGGTGGGTCCACGAAGAATCCGTATGGCAATATCGCGTCTAGTTCGAGGTGAAGGCATTCATCTGTAAATTTCTTTGACCTTAATATGGAGATGCCATCGACACAATAATTTGTGCAGTTTCCATTTGACACGATGACTTCAAGCTCTAGGGGGAGGCATTCGACTACGAAATTTTTCGATTTCAATCCAGATATGCCTTCTAGTTTAAGGGGAAGGTGTGCCAGTAGTAGGTTCTTCGACCTAAATGTGAAGAGCATGGAGGAATCATCATCTCCACCAGAAGAACCGCTTCGTGAGCCTGGTGCGGATGGTGCTGAGATTGGACTATTCATTCACCCAGAATCACCGTAATTTAACTCCGATGGTGATGATGATGTAGATGAAGTTCCAACAAATGTGGCACAAACTGACCCTCCAGCACACATGTATGAAGCTGATTATAATGCAATGTACGGGCCAGAATTTGCGGATATGCCTCATCTCGGTGACTATGGATATTACTCATCAATAAATAATTGTGAGTTATCTTTAGGCATGGAGTTTTCAAGCAAGGAAGAAGCGATGATGGCTATCAAAAAATTACAATATCCATAATTTTGTTCAGTCCAGAGTCGACGCTCCACGACCGAAAAATATGTATGATATTGTTCCCGATGCGAAAATGGATGCAATTGGATGGTTTGCGTATCGAAGAGGAAAAATAACATATGGGAACCAACAGTATACAACGGTCCTCACACATGTTGTGCAGAAGGGGTCAACCAAGATCATCCCAACTTGGACTCTGAAGTGATATGCAAAGCCATCATGCCCATGGTAAAAGCAAGCTCTCATATAATTGTTGCAGTGTTGATTTCAACTATACAATCGTAATATGGGTACAATGTCTCATATAAAAAAGCTTGGTTGGCAAAACAAAATGCCATTGTCAAACTTCATGACGAATGGGATGCATCTTATAACGAACTTCCAGGTTGGTTTAGGCTGGTGAGGACGTTGAATCTTGGGACAATTGTGGACTTCGAAACCTCCTATGCATACCATAATGATCGAGTTCTACGTGATCGATTCCAATTCTACCGGGTTTTTTGGACTTACCCACAGTGCGTTAATGCTGTCAAATACTGCAAGCCTGTGGTCCAGATCGACGGGACTTTCTTGTATGGAAAATACAAGCAAGTTTTATTATTGGCAGTTGTCCAATATAGCAATCGCAACATTCTTCCAGTTGCTTTTTCTCTTGTCGAATGAGAAGATACAGATTCTTGGGCTTTTTTCCTCTGAAACTTACGTGCACATGTTATCACGAGGGAGAAAATCTAATGTCATTTCAGATCGTGGAGCTGGGATCAAAGCAACAATGGAGTCTTTGGGTCCAATGTGGCAATCACCCTTTGTCCAACATAGGTATTGTCTTCGACACATTGCTGCGAACTACCATGGAAGGTACAAGAAGAAATTATGAGCGTCAATTAATTGTGCGCATGGGTAAGTGAAAGCAAGTTAGTAAGTTATACATTTTTTGATCATTTTAATTTTGCAAAGAAATCAAGTTATTAAGTTATACATTTTTTGATCAGGTTACGAACTACTTCCTCGAACGTTTGAATTAATGCTTCAAGATTTGCGGGCGAAGAACAAGGAAGGATACGATTAGATCAACTTTATCGATAAAGAAATGTGGACGGACATATATGATGGTGGATATCGATATGGACACATGACGACCAACTTGGCTGAGGCAATCAATTCAACCTTAAAGGGTGCACGTCACTTACCTGTAGCGGCTTTGGTAAAAACTATATATTTTCGTTTGGGGGAGCTTTTTGCGAAGCTCAGGGGACAAGCTAAAACCTGGATGCAAGACGGTCATGTTTACCACCTTAGATTAGTTGCAGATATACAGAAAAAAATTACTACATCAAATGGAATGTATGTAACAAGCTTCTCTAGAAGTCATGAAATGTTTCATGTCACAGAGTTGATGCAACCTCTTCAAGGGATTGAAGTTGTGCCGTTAAGACTAAATCTAAGGGACAGAACGTGCGACTGCGAGTTTTTTCAAGCTCTGAAGTATCCATGCTCTCATGTGATAGCAGCTTGCTCGCATACACGTCAAGACTATAACCGTTTTGTGGATCTCGTATACCTACTATCTGAAGTTTTTAAGGTATACGAATTTGAGTTTTCCCCCATAGGTAATGACAAAGACCCCGATGAGGTTCAAGTTTGGCTTCCGATTGTACCAAATCTGAGTTTATTGAGGGAACGTGGTCGTCCAAAATCCAATAGAATTCATTGCGATATGGATATTCGAGAAAGATCTAGACAAGACAGAAGATGTGGGCATTGTAGAAACCCATGACACACTAGAAAAACATGTTCACTTCTGTTGTCATCAAGTAACAATTGATGAGGAAATGATGTAGTTGTTTATCAAATAATAATTCTTGTACTTTACTTTACATTTACTTCAAGTTAATATTATTCGATAACCGCAGATGAAGATTAAAAATGATACAATTATACGAGATTAGACGTTGGCGTTATATTAACGAATAATTGATATTAACGATACAATAAGTATTAAATGATAAATGATAACCAAATTACAATAACTTATATTAAATGATAAATTAACAAAGTAAGTATTAAATGATAAATAAAAAAATTACAATAAAAAAGTCCAATAAACAACTACAATAAAAAAGTACTAAATACAAGTATAAAAAACAAAATCTATCGATGTCTGCGACGCGAATGTGTTTCGTAAGGCGGTGGCTGTCGGTCTCGAGGAGGATTTCTTCGTATCACTGGTTGTGACTCCTCGCTGTCATCATCGTCGTCGTCGTCGTCCTCCTCCTCCTCCTCCTCCTCCTGAGTAGGTACATTAGGTTGATGAGGAGCTGATGACGATAAAGCACCACCATAAAATAAGGACCCTCGAGGTGTATGACTGACTATCCCACCGGCCTGCGAAAAATGGGAAAACTCATAAAACCCAGACATCGCTGAGTGTGAAAACTGTACAGGAGGTGTCTGTGCTGCGGCTATAGGTGATGAGGCTGAACCCACCAAATATCTGGTATATGAACCCCAAGTCAGATCTGTAAACATAGACCCATAATAGCCTCCAAGAGGGGTCATATATGACGGTAGCGGCGGCGGGGTCATAAAACCAGGTGAAGGCGGCGGATGCGGTATCTGTAATGGAAAGGCGGTGGCGGCATCATATATGGCTGCGGTATGTAAGTCGGTGGATTCTGTGGCTACTGTGAAGGTCCTGTTGATGCAGTTGAGGATGAACCGGAAGCACCTGCTCTCCGTCCACGAGTCGAGGGACGATGGTGCTATATCGGTGAACGTCTCTGTCGACGTCGCGGAAAGGTCTGCCCTCGTGCATCATCGGGAAGCAGAAACGGTTTCTCATTACTGTTGAACCACTCATAATAACCGTCAGTAACCATCAAGAGGTCATCAAAAATGGGCTCTCTACGGGGAAGACGTCGATGTCGATCCTCCCACAACACGACCCACTCATGATGCCTCACCAGCCAATCTGTCTTGCCACATCTATTTGTGCTATGCAACTCGTCCATATTGTGAGCTACTTCCGGAATTGGTTGAAAACAACCAAATTGTCGGAGCACGCGATCAATGGAGTGTCTCTCGACGGTCGCATAACAGATCAAGGGAATCATCGACATCCAAACATCTTATGGGCCCCTCAACTCAGGTGGGATCACCGCCCTCACATCATCAGTAGAATATGGCACCAATTCAAACTAAAACAAATATATATAATTTTTATCAAAATAATAATCTAATTTAGCACCTTAATTTTTTCTAAATCATCAGGTAGCTCTTGATGATTTTTCCTATCAGTAGACCACCTATTCAAGGAAAAAATTTATTATACGCTTTATAAAATTATTAATATACGAAATCAATTTTATAATTACCTCGGGAGTAGTGGAAATACGAATGGGTTCTTCACGACGGGACATAAAAAGGGCAATCGATATCATGCCCAAGACTACAGCAGCAGGAGACATCCGCCGATAGCATTACGCCTGTAGTCAATGACTCGACACATCTCTCTGTACAGGCAAGCCAAAACTACCGAGCCCCAACTGAGTGATCCGGCCAGATGAAAGTCGCCAAGATATTGCAACCACATACAGTAAACTTGGTTATGCCATTTGTCCGGCATCAGCAACCCTCCTATCAGCTGCAGTATGCATGCCCGTGCATACTGTTTAGCTTCATCGTCAGACGCGTCCTCGCTCAACTCCCGAAAATTGGCATCTAACCAATTTAGCGGTATCCGTCCACCGTTAAAATTTTCCGGGACACGTCCTAGACTAACCCGACACAAAGTAGTCCAAGAACCGGAAGTTATCCCTGATATTACACCTCCATCCACCGGAAGCCCCATATGCATAGAAACATCCTCAAGCGTGATCTTGCATTCTCCGCACGAAAGATGGAATATGTGGGTCTCCGGCCTCCACCGCTCTACTAAGACAGAAATAAGGTCTGGTTCTATCTTACAGTGACCCTGATATCTACCTAGGTGACCGAATCCAACCTCTACTAAATACGACATTACACGAGTAGGTATAACTAACTTAAGGTTCCTAATAAAAGGATCTAATATACGATCTCTCTCCTAAAATATAAATAATTACACAAATTAATTTTTAAACTAATAATCATGCATTAAATTAATTAATTAATTAATTAAATTAAAATGTTAAAATGTTATTGTATCAGCAAAGTGTTGAGATATATGATTTCCATCCAACCAAAGTAGACTGTCTTCCATTTTATATATGCAAAAAAAATTAATTAAATAAAATATTAAACAATTAAAACAATTAAATAAATTACTAAAAAATACTAAATATAATAAAATATACCTTAATAAGAGAATATAAAAGTATTTGAGAGAAGTTGAGAGGATTTGGTGTGATGAAAGTGATTGAGAATGGGGGTATTTAAAGGGAGGGATGGGTGTGAACGGGCGGGGGTAGGTTGGTAATTAAGGGTATAGCACAGGGCAAGGATCGCGCCTTTCTGACACGTGTCAGAATCACAGGTAAGGCGCGACCACTGCCCCGCGCTATACCCTTAATTACCAACCTGCCCCGCGCCATACACACGTGTATCCATGTCAGCATAAGGCGCGTCTTACCCCACGTGATGCCAAATCAGCGTATAGCACGCCTTACTGCAAAGGGTGTTAGATCGGGAAATATAGTCTGACTGGTGCCTGATCGAAAATATTAAATTAAAAAGATGATTTTTCGGGAAAAACGCCTGGAAGATGCATGAACTGTTTAATGTCTTTAGAAAAACTTCTGAAAGGCATAATATTTTCTACTTTGTTACGTTACTTGACTTGGTGCTCCCACTGTATTATATATTTTTAAAATATTTTAAAATAATATAAAAAACACTTCATTTCAAAAAATAATTATCACCCCTTCGAATAAACTAATTTTTTTTCATAAGTCATAACATCATTGATTTTTTTTTATCAAAAATGCTTCAAACGATAAGAAAGACCGTGAAAAGCCCGTATTTGAATTGGATTAATAGAAGAAGAAAAAAAGTAAAAGGCCTTAATATACTGTTAAAAAAGACGTTATTGATTTTCTTATTATTTTTTTAACAAAACCGATAAAATTTACCAGAAATATTATTATTTCTACCGGTTTTGTTATTATTGGACGTTTTACCGGGTTTGGTAAAGCGCTACCAATTTTGTTATTATTGGGCATTTTATCGAAAATATTAATAACATTAATATTTTAGGTATAAATAATAATATTTTCAGTAAATTTTATCGATTTTATTAAAAAAAAATAATAACAAAACCTCAGCTGGTTGGTTGTCTGTTTGTCGTTGATCATATTTCATATTCCAGTAAAAACATTGATATTTTAAATAGAAATAATAATATTTTAAATAATTTTTTTATTAATTTTTTTATTTAAATAATAACAAAACCGTTAACGTAATATGTTAAGAATGTTGCACCGTAAAACTTACCTACGAGTAGAATAGAAGCGCTGGTGATTTTTGAAACGTGTGACGCCTGCAGAGGGAGAGTAGTAGGAGTTGAATAGGAACGGCCATCGATGGTTTTTAGATAACATTTGAGTTTGAGTTAAACGTAATGTTCATGGCGGACTCCACAACGTATTTCAAAATGTCGTCTTCTCCTCTCTTTTGTTTCCTCGAATCTTCCGCCCTTTCACTTCCTCCTCAAAACCCATCTCTCCTTTCACTTTTTCACGCATCTTCTTCTCCACCATGACCTCCTCCCAACCACCCACTCAGGTTTGTTTGCTTTTACATATTTTTTTCTTCATTTTGGATATAATAGCGATATGATATGATCGTGTAACTTAGTCGTTGCCGCAAGATGTAAGTCTTGTATTACATTGATGTTTACCATTTCCTTCTCACTTTATCTGTATTAGACCTATAAATGAACTGAAACATTCAACGAACCGTTCATGAACCGTGCGAAAGTTTGTTTATGTTCATTGAACGAACATGAATAAGATTTTGCATTCATTTAATTAAATGAACGAACATAAACAAAGGTTTGTTTCGTTCGTTCATTTACGTTCGTGAACGTTCGATTATATGTTCGTTTATTTATGTTCATTTATTTATGTTCGAACAGAGGTCAAGTTGAATATGTTACGAAGATTATTGAAGTTGTTTGAATTTCAAGAAGATTGTTTTGTTGAACAAATTAACTTTAAGATTTTATTATGTTCATATAGCTTATATATGATTTATGTATGTTTTTATCGTATTCGAACAAATTAACTCTAAAGTTTCAGGTTATATTAATGAATTTTAAGTTATTATTCTTGTTGTTTACTTTTTTTACATTCACTTGTTGTATTCAAATAAGTTTACTTTTTGTGTTTGTGTTGTTCGTTTATGTTCGTACGTTTGTATTCGTTTATGTTCGTTTATCATTTAAATGAACAAACATGAACAAGCTATATTCCTTAATGAACGAACATGAACAAAAAAATATTTTGTTCGTTTATGTTCTTGTTCGTTTATTTATTAAATGAAGGAACATGAACATACCTCCGTTCGTGTGCGTTCGGTTCGTTTACAGGCCTAATCTATATATACATTTGTTGCACGCCGGAGTTACTGAAAAGTTGACAACTAAGAAGGTGCTATCCATGGCTTGATTATCTCCCTAAGTAGTGTCTAAGAAATAGAAAATTATTCATTATGGTGAGAAGTTAAAACGATGAAAATTAACAACTAACTAGCCATCTATCCTCAATACTATATTGAGTACTTACTGCTTCTTCTTTCCCTTCTACCTGAAAATGGTTAGTCAAGTAGCTGCTATTGATTCTCATCTCATGTAAGATCATAGACTGATTTTTAGCTTTCATGTCATGAATATCATGGCTTCAATGGTTATGACGTTAATGATTCTAACATCTCCTTAAGTGTTCTTTTTTCCAAGTAGATTTCTTCCGTGTTCCAAATTCCTTTTTCTTTTCTTATATGACAGAAACCATATATTCATACCCAAGAGAATGCTTACTCTGATGGTCTGTTAGTAGATGGTGCTTTAAAGGATGAATCTTCTAACTATGACTTTGGAAGAATTTCTAATGTCCAGAAGGTTTCGAGGTCTACATCAGAAATCAGTGATTCAGGGCGCAAAAACCTTGATTTGCATATATCTGAAAAGTCCATGGAATCACTATTAGATGATTCAGTCTCGGATGCTATTCTTCAACCATGTAGCCGAGCATCGAAGGAGAGTTGGTCAAATGCTGTAATACCAACTGCATCTGCCCTCCCAGACATTCACTCAGAGTCAGGCTTTCAATTGGGTTATCCAAGTGATTTAATGAATGACTCACTTGAGTGTTCTGTGCCTTCCCTGATGAGGCCTGTACTTGAAAAGTCATACAAGGTTATGAAAAAAAGAGCAAGCTTGTCAAACATCCCACTTCCTCAGTCTGCGGCTTCATTTTTTACAGGACATTCAACACGAATGGAAATTGTAGAATCCTGTGAAAACATTAACAGGCTTAATTTATTTCTCAAATCGAAAAGGGATGAGGTTGATGCTGGTGTTCCAGGAAGATTCCTTCATGCTGTTATTGGGCAAGATGTCCCTGGTGAATTTCTGTTGTCTTCTCTTATATAAGTTCTGAAGTCTTATCATTTGTTTTTGCCAGGGCTATAACTTTTTTCTGCTTCATTTGCTTCTAACAAAGGACTAGACAGAAGCAATTTTACTTGTTTGATTTATGAAGTATAAACCCAATCATTAATTATGTGCATGAAGCAGTAATTGATTATGTAGCTTAAGCTTTGGCCTCAAACATGCTTCTGCCTTGTGACTTAATTTAAAGTGGTTTCCCTTCTTTACATGTTGGTTTTTCTCTTTGCCAATTTCAAGCATCATTTCATTCATAAACCTAAACCTTATAATTTTTCCTAATATGTAAAGCATCCTTACTTAGAATGCACTTTTCATTCTCATTTTAAGTACTTATTTATGTTCATAGAGTTTAGGAATCTCACTTGAGTCGGTCTCCATGATCAAATGGCAATCCTTTAGGTCTTGATTCCAAAGGATTTGATTAAAAACCAAAAACAGATAAATTCATTTGGAAAATGTAAGAATAAAATAATTGTTAAAAAAAGGAGGAAATCTCAGATCTAATAATTATTACAATAAAGTTGCTTGCGTTCTAAGTAAGATTGTCATTCAAGTTTTGTAATGAACTTGCTACTCTGATATCGTATTTTTCAATTTTCAGATGTTGGATCTGTTGCTTCAGCAATCATGTATGCCTATTACTTGAATGAAACACTAGGAAATGATCAGTTCTGTACTGTTCCTGTCATCAACACAAAGAGGGCAGAGTTCAACTCACATGCTGAATTAAAATGGTTGCTGGATTCTAGTCAAATCGATCAGTCATCCTTAATCTTTATTGACGAAGTACGTTCAACTCAACTGATGGAATTCCTACATTAACGATGTTCTGCTTTGAATTTTGTGAAGCTAATTTTCTTAACATCTGATTCAGTTTGATAAAATGTTCATATCTATCATTTGGTTTATGTAATTCCTGTAACTGTCTCGAAAGAGAATACATGAAATATTTCTCAAGTTCTAAAAGCTATTAAATGCCTAGGTTTGAATATCTGAGTATTATGGTTCTATTCTTTCATCTTCATATCATGTCAGAGATACCTTGTTTGTAAAAAATTCAAAATACAATTCAAGTTTAATGCTCAGCTTTAAGAACATTTCTTCTTGATGTGAAATGCTGGACAGATTGATCTATCTTATTATGACTTGTTTGGGAGTCTTAAGCTAGTTCTGTTAAATGGTTCCAAGCTTCCAAGTAAACAAGAGGTAATATTTCGACCAAAATTTGACTTACTTGTTGACCATCAGAAATGATGTATGTTGTTTCCTTTGTACAGGCACTAAAAGAATCAGTCATCGAAATCTTTAACAGCAAAAAGGTACATAGACAACAGAATATGGCTGACTTCATGCTTTTTGTGTGTTTGTGAATGTGAAGATTTGAATAACAGATATTCACTTTCTATTTACAGGCTGAATCTGTGTACCCTTGGGTTGAGAAAGTCACAGTGGGGCAGGTCTGGCAGGAGAGTTCACATTGTGTGATTTTATATTATTCAATTATTATCTATTCATAATTTCATATTATGATTTAAGTTGGTTTTCATTGTTTGTCTTGTGGGTTACATGTAAAGTTTTTAATAAATGTATATATATATTCTGGTGTTATAGGAAAGTCTGAGGATCTTGTTGTTTAATAGCATAAATGTATGCAGGAATGCTCATCTTGTACGCTTATTGCTGAAACATTTGCAATGACCTCGCCTCCGATTTTGGCATTACAAGGATTCAGCCGACTTCTGGTACATATTGCAATTTCTTATGAATTTTCTAAATGCTTACTTCCTTTTCTGCACTCTGTCCTTATGATTTTCTATATTCTAGCGTTAACTATTCTTTTCTGATTTATCTTTTAAATTAATCAAGAGGGGTGGTATGTTTATGGAAGAAACCAGCTCATTAAAAAAGAGCATTCACTTGCATTTCACAAGCAATTGAATCAAAGGTTGTTTGTTCTTTGTGATTAACATGTTTAGCTGTAAACATTTAACTTACTTTTTAATAAAACTTAAAATAGTAGGTCCAAAATTAAGAGCTAAAAGTGGATTTGGGCATCATGCCTAGCCCTTAACTGTTTTCCAGTATCAACTACTACTTATCAACAAATGTTGGCAGTTCTCAGTTAAAAGATTGCCAAAGTACAAGCATTATTAAGCGCTAAAACTGTATATCCATGGGAATGGAATTTTAACTTTTTGGTAATCCGATAATGCTGTTTTGCCCCAAAGTACAAGCACAATTTCACTTTTTTGCTTCCAAAATCAAGTAGCAAAAATGATAGAAGCCCAAGTGATTTTCTGAATTTTATTTCTAGTTGTTACAGGTGATTCTAAGAAATGATATTAGTAGTTGTAAATGAAATTGTCATCAAAGACAGCCAAATGATGAGAAGATAAAAATTTTACCTTCAATTTTTTGTGTAGTTAGCTGGCATCCTGTTAGACACTGGGAATCTCTCAAGCCCTGATTCTACCACCAAGGATAAATACATGGCTACATTGCTGCTCAATGGTGCTGGTCGTTTTGGATGCAGTGGCCTATACCAGATATGTTAGTTCTTTTCTGCCTAATTCCTCCATTTACTCTCTCCTCAAATGAGAAAATGAAAATATTCCAATATCTCTCCATGTTCAGGTATTCTTTACACTTGTAGGCTAATATTTGGATCTACAATTCATGATTTGCAGTGCGGTATAAACTATATGATGTCTCTGACCTGAGAGTAGCTGAAATTTTGGGAAAAGATTTCAAGAAGTGGACAAGAGTAGGTATGTACTTGCATTTGAATGCTCCATTTGGGTGGCCGATTGGAGTCCCTTCCACCTTACCATCCAAATGGAGCATAGGTATGACAATACAAGGAGATAAAAAAAACAGAGAAAAGCTATTTCCTGCTACATAGTTTAGGATATTAAGATCACTAGCTTTCAAGTTTTCACAGACAACTTCAATAAACCTAGAGATACCCAAATAACCAGAATCATCTATACTCCGAAACTGAATTAAACTATTAAGTACTTTAGTAAGGACATGCCAAAAAAGACACCCCTGTTGGTGAAGTATCTATTGTGAGAGAGAAGAAATTTAAAAAAACAAAATAGAGAGTCTGTTTTAAACAGATATGATAGTGATTTGTTTTTAAGGTAATAAATTTGCATGATGCAATCTTATCTGTTTTTACAGTACACATGCAGTTATACAAGCCAATTTAGCTCTATGATTGGCTTTTCCTAGTTAGAAATGATTGTTCTTGAGATTATTTTTCTTGTGGATGCATGAATATTTGTCTGTATTTTCCTTTCAACTGCATTCCACTAGCTTTATGTTATTAAACCAGGCAAGCAAGAAAATGTTGGTTCGAGGATGGTTTCGCGTGTTGGAATGAGTTCTGTTGGCATTTCAGTGGAGCAGCTTCTTGCACATGGCGATGCCTCAACTAGGGAAATAAAGCATTTTCAGCGTGAGTTATCTACATTTTCTATGCATGTTGGCTACATGGTACATTATCGGATGAGTTCTTTAGTGCTTTGCTTTATGGGAACCTGAGGCCTTTAATTCAAGGATTCCAGATTTAACACCATGCTCCTAGTTATAGCTCTTAGCACCCCCATCATTGTTGATTCCATCTCAGATTCCTCTTCCCAAAATTATTTAACAATATTTTCTCTTCTTTTTTTCCTTTTCTTTTCTAACATTTTGCCATGAAACAACAGAAATGGAGAAACTTCGTCTGCTCGTGATTGTTTCAGGATATTATGACGAGCAGAAGAATTTCAAGGTTTGGAGTCTCATAAAATCTGTTTATTTATTTTTCTTTTTGTTCTTCTTGAGGGTTAATCGTGTAGACCGGCTACTATAAAAGTTCAAATTCTGGGGAGACTTGTATGCATCATGTCAGTTTTTCTCATTATAGGCAGTGCCATTGTCACTTTAATCTTTGAAAATTGAACAGATAATCTGTTAACAAATTTAGGGTTGATCAGATACTTGACAAAGATGTTCCGGTAGTCGGAATTCTTTTGTTTTCTCCTTTCAGATTACGGGGTACGGCCATAATCGTGTTTGCATACAGAAGATACGAATTCGGTTAAATGTTTTATCTTTCATGCATAGTATCGATACCATTAAATGTTGTTCATCTAGAATCCGGCTTGTTTTTAGTTTAGTGACGAGGAAAAGTGGCATTATTTACTTATTTGTGAATGAATGTTCATGTAGAGAGAGATACTGGTCTCAACTGAATCTGTGGAGGTGATGAAGAAGTTACTCCTCTTCTTCAATTCTAACGCTTCTCAACTGCCTCTCAAAGCTCTTCACCAACAAGGTCAGCTTTATACCAAATCATCTTTTACAGTACTAATGGCAAATGTTGGGATTCAAGTTTCAGACACGTTCGATGCTACTTCATAAATATAATTGCACGAAACAATTGAGCTAAGTTCCCAGTTTTCGATTTGTTTCCTGCATGTTAGGGCTCGGAGACGAGATGAGGGCGTTCGAGATCGATAAGGTTACATCGAGAAAGACTATCGAGCGGCTTCTGGAAGAGTTTGGCGGCACTTCCACCAACACCAATCATCATTATGTGCCTTCACGGCCTAAACAACATCATCAACATGAATGGCAATGAAGATTTTGATGTGATAATGTGACTTGACTTTCAATAAAACGTAATTTTTAACAGAAACGATAATAAAATCTAAAACTCGAATAAAAATATAGTTATCTAAAAAGTAAATATCATTCGAGAACAGAATGAAACATATTTTTAAAATCAATCTTTGATTAAAATTTTATTTGTTTATATTGTATACTTATAATGTAAAATTACATATATCTTAACGTGCCATCCATATCATATAAAAAAATAGAGAGAGACAGGTGGAGAGAAGAATAAATGTAGTTTCATTCCATGTATTAGGATCACCAATCATCTAAACTATACAAATAATATAATAGAAGCCTCTTCGGTCTTCCTATTATCTCAACCACTCACATACAAACAAAACAATGAAACTAGTTAAGTACAGTTTACAGCTCGGCTCGGCCCGGCCACTAATTAATAATTAATTAATTAATTATATTCCGAGCGGCAGCATTCGCATGAAATGAACTAACAATCATGCCGTTGTAAAAATTGGAGGTGAATGTGAATTAACATGAAGACTGGCTCGAAATGGTAGTGGCGGACGCCGATGACGATCTCGGAGTCGCCGCCGACTGATTCTGCTTCAACACCACCGTCGGCAGTAAGCTGGTTTTCCTTCTTTCTTGCTCTTTTATTAACTCGCTTCCGATCATCTCTAATTTCTCTAAATTCGTCACCTCGCTCCTCTTCTTGCCTTTGAAAAGATGTGATTCCACGTTCCTTTGGACCAGCATCTCCTTTGTAAGGCTCATTACGGCGTCGATTTTACATTTTGGATGAATATCGGAGGTCTTACAGTTCAATCTATTCCCCTGAATTCTGACGTAGTTGTTTCCGTTTCCGCTTCCGCTTCCTCCGAACGCCATTGAAACTGCTTGATCAACCTATATATAAATAAATTACAGTATTTGTTAATTTCGGCCATGGAAGATTTATCTTGCTTTGATTAGAATGTTTTAGACTTTATTTTGGTACTTACAATATCGGAAACGCCCTCGCCGGCAATTCTAAGAAACTTTATTCGTGTCGGAGTAAGAGTAACGTCGCCAGAACCGAAACCAGACTCCGCGTTCCCCAAAGACAACACCAAAAGATCCTCTACCCCATTACAAAACGGGAATTCCTGCTTATTATTAATCACGTGTGTTATAGCCGCCGCCGTTGGATTGTTCATCGCCACCCCGCCTTGCACCGCCAGGATCTTTGTGCTCTCGTCAACCGATCTCATTTCCACCGCCCCAACCACCGTCGGATCAGCCGACGTCGCGTAGCACACTTCCTTCATCTTGAAATCATAACCGCCCATTTCCAATGCATCAGCGCGGGAAAACAAGAACGGCGCGTTGGAACAAAGATCGTAGCAGGGAATCAAAACCGGCTTCAGAGTATCCTTCAAAGTCAGCTCCCCGAAGGTTTTACCCAACAGTTTCTTCGCCCCAGATGGACGGAAAAGTCGCCGGAATATCCCTTGAGGGGAGGAGGGAAACAGTTTCAGACGGTTTTTGACAAGAAACTGAAGAGCTTGGTCTGCAGTAAAAAGGGGGCCACCATTTTCAGCCCGAGTGAACAACAATGCGGCGAGAACCGCACCGGCTCCGGAGCCTGCAACGACGTCGAAACATTGGGCAATGGCTGCATTGGGATTTCCCGATTTTTGACGGAGAATAGTTTGGAAGGTAAGGAGAGACTGAGCCGCCAATATACCATCGGAAAAGCTTCCACCGTCAATGGAAAGGATTCTTACTTTCCCAGAAAAATGATTCCCGGATTTCATAGGATCATCATGATGGGTTTTTGTAGCAGTGGCATTCTCATTATCTCCGAAAAGGAATTTGTTCTCAAGGATGGAAAAGATTTGGTTAGTGAGGGTGTCAACTTCGTTAACTAGGAGTGCCATTTGATCAAACCAAAGCTTTCAAAGAATTAAAGATGGAAGAAACTGGAAATTGAATTGGAATTGGAAGAAGTGGACAAGTTGATGGGACTTGAACTCGAGAGCTGAGTTATATATATACAGTGATAGAATTGGAGAAGAATAAAATTAATAAAGTAAAATTGTCGAGCGTTGAGGAATTCGTGCGTTTATTTTTAATATAAAAATAAAAGGAACATTCTTTACGCTGAAGATTAATCGGCGAGGATTGGAAATGGATTTGTTGTTAGAATTGTATTTGCCATTGTCCTTTTGGTACTAAAATATTATATCCTATTCTTATTTTATTTCAAATTTTATCCTTTCGCATTTGGACTGTTCCTTGATCAAACTAAAGCAACAAATAAAAAAGTGATCGCCGCTTTTTTTATTCATCCTTTTCCTTTTTCCTCCCTCCTTCCGTCGTCTATGTTTCAAGTTTAAATATATCTTCCGGGCTCACT
The DNA here is from genome assembly GCF_006381635.1 of Hibiscus syriacus. Classification (NCBI taxonomy): domain Eukaryota; kingdom Viridiplantae; phylum Streptophyta; class Magnoliopsida; order Malvales; family Malvaceae; genus Hibiscus; species Hibiscus syriacus. The sequence continues at coordinate 416,571 of NW_024062676.1, forward strand.
CAATTATGTAGCAGTAAAGTAAGTCCAGGAATCTACAAGGAAGGTGTGTTAATCTTAATTTTTATATTAGAATCGAAACATTAAAAAAATTATTCTCTCTTGTCTTATGATGATCTGTAACTATTAAATATATGATTTTTTTTCAATTCCACACATGATCAGTCAAATATCTATTGATTCAAAGTTGTGGTACCTAAATTTGCTCCATGAATGTTTTTCACTTCCTTTTTTTGGTTTTGCAATTAAATTGTCTCAAGCAGTCATACTCATAGCCGAGCCATTAATGGACAGTACCCTACAAAGTAAAGGCAGCGATGCCCAGATAAAAAATCCCACTAGGGCCATGTAAGATTTTGGGGTGGAGCCGACGAAGGATTATTTGATAAATGCATGTCTGGCTGGTTTGTACCGACAGTTTTATAACACCGACTCTACTACAGTCAAATATGAATCATATAACCTCTCTTTATTTTTATCCTAATAAATTTAGAAAATTTAAAATATAATTTATTAATATAAAATTAAAAACGATGAAAATCAATTGTAATAAAAAAATTATACCAAGAGTGTAATTTTTTATGTTAGACAGAATAATATTTTCGATTGCAACAAAAAAATTATAACTAAAAATATTACATTCTTCGTAATAATTTGATTGTAAACCCTAAACCTCTACGATATAAATTTTTTAATTACAATAAAAAACTATTATAAATTTATATAATCTTTTATATTAAACAATATAATATTTTAATTTTAAATTATACTATTGCATAACATAACTACCTCAATAAACTTGATTTTGACCCAAAAACAATTAGTAACGCCATAAAATTGACCACTCACGCCATGGAAAAGATATTCTGGATTTCGTGGTCAACGGGTCCGTACGACAGCGTATAACTAGGGATATGTCATATGTCGTCTTCTTTTACATTCACTATATTTCATGTCTTTTTGTCAAAAAAAAATAATAACTGTATTTCATATCATACACCCCATGGCCCATACATGTTCGACACATTAGATTCTTTCCTTCATATTATTTTCTACATTCATCGCCGTATATTTTCGATTTCTTAACTATTTGGAGTTAAAATAAAATTAAACAAACAGAAAGGGCTTTCTAGAAGAAGAATACATACAAGGAAAAATATTTTAAGAAAAAAATTATAATCGAATAATCTGAAAATTAAAAATAAAACAATGATCGAATCAGATAGCAAGGAAACAGTTAATCTAATTAAAGATAGACGGAAGAATGGAGGATAATGCACCCTTTTGCAGAATATAGACGAGTACTTGAACCGAGATCGAAGAGTATCAATTCAGCATATCTCAAGAGAAAGGAATCAGACGGCAGACATCTAACCAAGTATGCATGGACTCTCTCGAAAGCTCTATACGTATTCAACACCCCCCGGGGGGGAAGTGGTTGTCGGAAGAATCAGATCGGAAAGTACCTTCATAACTTAATCTAGAACATAGATTTATCTGTATTCAACAATAAATATGATATTGATCCTTAATTCCTATAGAGTATTGAAGTAATTACTACCTGAATATATGTATTTTCTTAACAATGGATTGACAATTACTACCTGAATGTAAGTTGGTCACGTAACCATAATTAAACTATACAATTCATCTGCAAATATATTTAATTCATAAATTTTATTAAGTAGATAATGGTGATTATAAGTAAACTTACCGTAACATATATAATTATACTCGAAGCTAGGCGTGAAAGGCAAGGATTAAGGAAGCATCATTTCCTTCTTCAAATTTCATAACTATAAATGATTGGATTTGGGTTTTGTCATAAAAAAAAATAAAACATTTGATCTTATCATATTAGATAAATTAATAATTTATTATATGTAATTCATACTTTGGACCGTTAAAGTAATAATTAAAGTATCGTTATCGTGGTGTTTGACTTGAGTTTAAGCAATGCATCACTAAATGAAATGTTTATTTGGCACTGTTTGAGTCATAATAAATAAAAAAGAGGAAAAGGGACTGGTCCTACTCTTCCTCTTACCTCACAGCATTTATTGTTGTTATGATATTATTATATCATTCTCCACGCGAACAAAAGGACAAAGGAAAGTAAAAACTCGGCGATCTAACACACTTTCTTGACTGCTTCTCGGCAGATCCACCGACGCTTAGCTTCGTGCATCTCTTCCTCTTCCAATAAAATAAATCATGTCAAAACAAGCAATAACTAAGTTTATTAATTAAGTTTTAATTCAATTAACATCGACAATATAACCTCTTGAAGATTACGATCTTTAATATAAAATTAGAGAGTTATAAATAATTTAATCATTATATTCAAAATAATAATAAATTAAATTAAATTCGAGTATTTATATGTACAATCAATATTAAACAATTAATAAATTCAATGTATCAATTTGGATTGCTCGTTCGCATAATCAATTAAATTAACTTTAAGTGAAAGTGTATGTTTAATAAAAATGAAAATGTTACACATCTAAAATTTAAGCTGACTACTTTATCGATGAAAAGATTTATTTCACAGAAATTAAGAGTTTGAGGGTTCAAATGTCAGATTTTAAGAATATAAAGGAGAAACGGTAATTAAATAAAAGTTGGAGGGTAGTTTAAAGAAATGGTTGGATGAAAAGCGAGGAGAATCTGGAAGCTGGATATTTGTGTAGGGGCGAGTGGGGACACCGCCAAAAGAGGCGGTTGGTGAGCGAGAGAGAAAGAAGAAAACAATACATAGTTATTTGTTGCCCACCAACTGTTGTCGGAGTCGGACCCCTTTCTTGTACCATTACCATTTTCCCAACTTAAAAAAACACTAGTTTAACGCGACAATAACAAGTAAATTAACATTAGTATTATGTTTTATAGTTGGTTTAAGATTTCAGTTTTCATAATGAAATATTGGTTCTGTTAGTAAATATTCAACTCTCAATTTTTTTAATAGTACTAAATGAATTATAAAATAATATTTGTGTCGCAACCGTCTTTCGGTTGAGTCTCGAAATTGGGCTTCGACTTGAAAAATGTGGATTGGAGTCGCCACCGATCATTTACTTTACGAAAAGTGAGTTGATCGGATACTTTATGTCTTATCTGATCTGCGTCTTACCAGTGATATGTCGGATCCGGGAGTCGGTTACGGTCAAGGAAGGATTAGCACCCTTGAACCGCCCTTTCGGTACTATGTAATTTCCAGTTGTCTTTTATTAAGAAAGTTGAAAGTTTAAATTGAAAGGTAAAATAACGATCCAAAACTTACATTTGATTGATTGAAAATGTACCCTTAAGAAAGTAAAAAAGTCATGTTAGATAAAATGGTAAGAAATAAATTAATTAAATTAAAATGAAAAGAAAAGAAAACAAATTAAGTAAAATGATAAAATGAAGAAAACAAAGATAAAATAGTAAGTAAAAAAATAAATAATAAAATATATATAAAAAAGAAAAAGAAAATAAATAAAACAAATAAACAAAATAATAATAACAAAGTACAAATAATATATATATATAATAAATAAAAAAGTAAATATATATAAATTAATAAATTAAATGACGAAAAGAACATATACACATATAATGGTAAAAAAACAAATAAAGATAATTATAATATATATATATATATATATATATAGTAACAATACTAATAATGATAATAAGTAGTTAAAAAAAGACAATCACACCGAAAAGAGAAAAAAAGAAAGTAAGATTTGGTGAAGTATAATTGACAGGAAAACAAAATGATAAGGGCGGGGACAAAGTAGGTAGATATAATTAACTTGTGTAGAATATATATATATATATAATAATAATAATAATAATAGTAAAATGTATATATAACAACAATAATATCAATAAAAAAAGAAAATAAATATAATATAATGATAATAAAAAATATAGAAAATTAATAGAAAAATATATGTATAATATTATAAAATATAGCACTTAAAATAAAAAAACCAAATATATATTAATAATAGGTATAAAAATTAAAATATTTAAAAAGAACATACGTATATATATATATATATATAACAAAATAAATAATATAAAAATAATACAAGTAATAATACAAGAATAATAAAAAGAAAGAGAAAGTAAAAAATATAATATTAATAAAATATAAAAAATATACATATATAATATAAATAAGTAGAATAAAAGGAAAATATAATAGTAAAAATAATAATAAATATAATAGTAATAATAAAAATGTTAAGAAAATAAATATATATATATGGGTAATAACGTATATAAATAGAGAAAAATTAAAAAAGTGATAAATTAAAAATAAAATTAGCAAGTATGTATATATATATATAAAACTAATTAAGGGATTAAAATGAAAGGAATGTAAATTAAGTGGGTAAATGTCAAAGAACATTGAAGATTAAAACCGGCAAAAATAAAAAAGTTTTCATTTTTTGATAGATTTTCGTACTCTCATTCTAAAAATGTAATTTGTTTTTGCGAAATAGTCTCTAGGGAGCGTAGATCTGAAATCAAAATTTCGAAAAAAACTCCCTCTGGGTCATCGGCTAAAACATTTGTTTTTGGGGTTCTCCAAAGAAAACACGATTAACAACGCATGCAAGTGAAGAGTAAAGAGAAACAAAAAAAAGATAAAAAAAGCTTTCACCTTTATTACTTCGAATCGTTTAGAATAGCTTTGCCTTTGTATTTTTCGTGTTTTCCTCTGTATTTTGTCTGTAAATCGTGTCTTACAATAGTGAGTTACAATGGCTATTTATAGTGCTTGTGGATCCTATCTTTAGGAGTTTAAATCATAGTAGAACTCTATCCTATTTTTAGGAGTTTAAATCCTAGCAAAATTCTATCATATTTTTAGGAGTTTGAATCCTAGTAGGACGAAAAGGTGTGTTGACAGCTGCCCCTCTTTGCCCATAGTCGTGTAACGGGGATAGGGTAAAGATTAAAAGACACACTTTTCATTCGGTGGAGTTGAAAATTGACTCTGATATTTCAATAACTCCTTGTCGAATTGAGTTACGGATGACTCCTCCGTCGTGAAGCCGAGTTCATCTTGAAATGATATGAAATTGAAACCGTAGTTCAGAATTTGAATCAGCACGTGGCTTCTCGTCGCCTTTCGGTCTTCTTCTCGGTTTAAAGACCTTGGATCGGAATCGAACTCAGAAATATTCATTGACAGATAGCTTTTGCTTGAAAATGGTTGCTTGTCACTAAAGCACGGTTAACCCAGGTCCTCTTCTCGACTTGAAAACCTCGACTGCAACCGAAAATTAGTGCGATTGATGTGTCATCGAGCTTAATGGAATCGAACTCGACAATTTTGATGGCAGATAACCCTTCTAGCCTTGAGTTATGCTGTAAATGATGTGCCTTGGAGCAGAGCGTAGTCGAACTCGAAGGTCTTTGTTGACAGATACTCCTTCTTTGAGTTAGATATCCTTAGTCGTGAAGTTGAAATCCAATCTAAATATGGATGATGCTTGTGTGCACGATTCCCTTCGTCGTGAAGTTGAAACCGCGGGTGGCCCCTTCATCGTGAAGTTGAGCCTGAAATTGGATATCCTTCGTCGTGAAGTTGAAATCCAAGTAAGTAGCATTGTTCTGAGTCCAATATCCTCCGTCGTGAAGTTGAAATTAACTCTGGAACCGAGAAATTGTTTGTTGACAACCAGTCGTCCCTTCGTTGTGAAGTTGAACTTGTGTTGTCTCAAGTCCAATATCCTTCGCTGTGAAGTTGAAATTGACTCTGAATGAAATTTTGTTGACAATCAGCCGCCTCTTCGTCGTGAAGTTGAGCTTGTGTTGCCTTGGGTTCAAGATCCTTCGCTGAGAAGTTAAAATTGGCTCTGAAATTGGGAAGTTGTTTATTGACAACCAGCGGTCCCTTCGTCGTGAAGTTGAACTTGCGTTGTCTTGAGTCCAATATCCTACGTTGTGAAGTTGAAATTGGCTCTGAAATTGGGAAATTGTTTATTGACAACCAGCAGTCCCTTCGTCGTGAAGTTGAACTTGCGTTGTCTTGAGTCCAATATCCTACGATGTGAAGTTGAAATTGGCTCTGAAATTGGGAAATTATTTATTGACAACCAGCGGTCCCTTCGTCGTGAAGTTGAACTTACGTTGTCTGGAGTCCAATATCCTTCGCTGTGAAGTTGAAATTGGCTCTGAAATTGGGAAGTTGTTTATTGACAACCAGCGGTCCCTTCGTCGTGAAGTTGAACTTGCGTTGTCTTGAGTCCAATATCCTTCGCTGTGAAGTTGAAATTGGCTCTGAAATTGGGAAATTGTTTGTTGACAACCAGCGGTCCCTTCGTCGTGAAGTTGAACTTGCATTGTCTGGAGTCCAATATCCTTCGTTGTGAAGTTGAAATTGGCTCTGAAATTGAGAAGTTGTTTGTTGACAACCAGCGGTCCCTTTGTCATAAAGTTGAACTTGCGTTGTCTGGAATCCAATATCCTTCGTTGTGAAGTTGAAATTGGCTCTGAAATTGAGAAGTTGTTTGTTGACAACCAGAGGTCCTTTCGTTGTGAAGTTGAACTTGCGTTGTCTGGAGTCCAATATCTTTCGCTGTGAAGTTGAAATTGGCTCTGAAATTGGGAAGTTGTTTATTGACAACCAGCGGTCCCTTCCTCGTGAAGTTGAACTTGCGTTGTCTGGAGTCCAATATCATTCGTTATGAAGTTGAAATTGGCTCTGAAATTGAGAAGTTGTTTGTTGACAACCAGCGGTCCCTTCGTCGTGAAGTTGAACTTGCGTTGTCTGGAGTCCAATATCCTTTGCTGTGAAGTTGAAATTGGCTCTGAAATTGGAAAGTTGTTTATTGACAACCAGCGGTCCCTTCGTCGTGAAGTTGAACTTGTGTTGTCTGGAGTCCAATATCCTTCGCTGTGAAGTTGAAATTGGATCTGAAATTGGGAAATTGTTTATTGACAACCAGCGGTCCCTTCGTCGTGAAGTTGAACTTGCATTGTCTGGAGTCCAATATCCTTCGCTGTGAAGTTGAAATTGGCTCCGAAATTGGAAAATTGTTGTTGACAACCAGCCGTCCCTTCATTGTGAAGTTGAACTTGTGTTGTCTTGAGTGGCAAGATATCCTCCGTCGTGGATTTGAAATCATGGATGTTTGGCTTCAAGCTAGATATCATTCGTTGTGAAGTTGAAATCTACTCTCGAGCAAATTGTGAGTTCGAGAGAAACTTTCAATCTGTCGATTTGGTCGAAGTGTAGCTTCTTGCTGCTGAGTTAATCAACCAACATGAATCTTTAAAGGTGCTTTTGAATCGAGTATCCTTCGTCTTGAAGTCGAAACTTGACTCTAAAAGCTGCAAAAAATTATGTATGTGGAAAATGATAAATATGATGCTCTAAAATGTATGCATAAGATGCATGTAACATGAATTGGTTATATTTTATCGCCTGAAAAAGGTCTGATAATTTGCATTAGGATGTTGAATCCCCAAATGATGCCCCAATATCCAAAAATGCCCCAATATTTGATGTTGAATCTTCAAAGATACCCCAAATGTTCCTCATTTCTTGCTTCAGCATTGATTCTGAGCATGAGTTTTGTGTCTAAAAGTCACATGTCATTTACCAAGATCCACTCTAGAGAGACTGTCTTGTTTGAAAAAAATGTTTTTCTTTCTCTTTTATTTTCAAAGTTATGAAAATATCAATTAAAAGAGTTTTGAAAAATGTTTGATCAAAAGTTTTGAAAATATTGTCTCTTTCACGGTTTTACAATTGAGACGAATCATAAAACTAGAGTTAATTGGATATCAAATGTTTAATTACAATGTTAATCCTTCAATAAATTATAGCTATTTGACACGTGCCAAGATCAAAGCTATCTTTGGGAAATGGTTAAGTAAGGAAAGGATAAAAAGGTCTCAGGTTATTGTGTTTGGTCAAAGGTTTGACATTTGATGCTCAAAGGTTTGGCATTTGATGCTCAAAGGTTTGATGGGGTAGCTTGCATGCTCCTCTACTGGAAGTGTTCTCCGACTCCTAGCTTTCATAGTCATATTTGGATTGTGCGATGCCTTATCAAGGAATTTGTGTGATCGCCTCAGTTGCACAATGTTTATATTCGAGCCGCCTTTTCAGGTTTTCAACTTGAATCCTCATTTGGTTTCAAGACGTTATTCAGGATTTACGTCTTGAACCCCCCTTTGTTATTTTTCTCTACCATACATTAATTACATTGTTTTTTGCAAACAAAGATTAATCCCGATGGGCGGGATGAAATCTGAAGATATTCTCTTTTGTTTAGAAATCCATGTATGATTAGAAGGGACTTTTAAGGCACGTAATGTAGGCCATAGTTCATGGTTATGAAAGAAAAGGATAAATAGGCCCAAACAAGTGTTTCAGGGTGTTGAACCAATGATCAATTCATTCTGATGCCTTCAATCTTGCTCAAAACGTTTCTGTCTCTTGATGCTCTATGATCTTCGAGTGAAGTGATTCAGAGATTCGAGAATGATTGTGCTTGATCAATCTCATAGTTTGAAGTTTAATGTGCCATTTGTCTTTAGGGAATCTTTGCATGTGCTTTTTGTCCCTTTTTCTTTCGATTTTTTTTTCTTTCGATTTTTGTTCTTTTGTTCTTTTGTTTTTTCCTTCTTTTCTTTTTTCTTTTTTCCCTTTTTGTTCTGATTGAATCTTCACACTTGGCGTTTGGTTCACCTTTCGGTACCTCATCTGAATCAATGTCTTCACTCATGCGAGCAGATTTTCTCCACCTTGCCCCCCAGTATGGAGGGTGATCCTTGGTTAGGGTTGAACCAGAAGAAAAATACTACAGGCTCAAAAGGGGACACAAGGGATATATTTTTTCTCCTGTTGTGAAGGGATAAAGAAAGAAAGCCGTTCATCATTTCATACATGGAAGTCCTCATAGAAAAGGTATCCCCAGGGGGATAGATTTTCAGGATTAATTCTATTCACATGAAAACAGTGTAATTAATGTATGATAGAATTATTTTGAATGAATTCTTCTTCTTTTTTCCCAGATGTCTCAATGTTCAGGCTCCCCGCGAGATGCCCTAAGTTGGTTCTTTAGAAGAATTCTCATGGTTAAATGAACAACTCAATGCTTTGGGTTTTAATGGTAAGAAAGGTTATTTTTGAGTGTAAAAAAGATAGTGGTGTGATCTTATTGACTCAAAGAAAGGTATGAGTGTATCGAAAAGATAAAGGCAATGTTCAAGAATTTCAAAAGGAGGTAATGTCAAAATTTCATCTTTTGGTAATGACCATGAGTTGTTTTGGGCAACAAATCAAGGTATTTTATTCTGGGGTTTGAGACAGGGTAAGAAAGGTCTAATCTTTCCATATGTCAAAAATCTATAATTCTTAAAGAATTAAAAGAATCATTAATTCATTTAATATTCGAAGAACTAAAGATTAAAATTTGTTCAATTGCTCCACCTTAGAAAGCAACATAAATTCAATCATTTAAAAGATTAAGCAAACATGAAAGATCAAAGACGTGTTCAAACAAAACAATCATCTAAGTGCAAATGGTATATGCCATGCCCCCTTATTCGGCAAGCACCTTACAGTTTTCAGAGGAATGTTTGGGGCTTCTTATGTGGTAACAGCTAATAGCTTCAACATCGTAGCTCTTAGGATATGGGGATTCTTTTCTTAGATCATCCTGGCAGGCTTTGTCCTATAATTAGCTGATCAGGCTCCCACTGTATTGTTTTCAGTTTTTTTCTTTTGATGTTACAATCTTGCTTCCATGTGGTGTCATGTGGTTAAAACCACTTCATCGAATCCTCTATGAAGAAATTTCATGTTTATGAAAATGCTTAAAAATGAAATGTAGATGCACAACGCAAAATGAAAAAAAAATGCATGAAATGTTCGAGGCATTGATCCAGAAAAGTGTCCATTATTATAAATAATCCTTATTTCGACAAAAATGTTTTATCTTGTAAAAGACATAAAAACAATCAAAGGTACATTCAGACTAAATCCTCTAGACCCCGAACAGCTTCCAGCAGGTTGACAAGTCTTATGTTTTCATCTGTCACTGGTTGTATGCCTTGTCGAACCACTCCATCTTCCCTTGTCAGGCCATGTAGATGGAGAGCTGCCTTCTGCACTTGATCTAGGAAGTCTCGGATGACTGCGTCTCTGGCCTTCACCTTTTGTTGTGCTTGCTCCCAACGGAAATGCCATTGCAAACCCCCGTCGAAGGGCATTATCTGAAGCTCGCTCGCTTGCTTTTTGAATCTATCTACAATAGCTTCTAACTCATCTATTGTTTTACCATCTCTCTCATGTTGTTTCTCCAGATCATCCATTTGGATTCTCAGGCGTTGGTTTTGATGCTGACTGTCTGCTAAGCGCCTCTGGAAAGTCTTCATCTGTTCCTTCCAAGTTCTCTCATCAGGCCCCTCAAATTTTCTTTTCAGGCTATGGGCTTCATCTTTCCAGTACTAAGAGGACACTTTCAACTTGGAGTTATCCTTGACAGCATCTTGATACCCCTTTCTCAAATCTTCGAGCAAAACGGTCTCTTTTCTGCTCTCTTTCCAGTTTATCTGCTCGATCTTTCTGAGAGTCAGCATCTAGCTTCCACTGATAGCGCTCGGCTTCAAGTTCTCTGACCTTCTACTTTAACTCATTTTTCACAGCTTCAAACTCCGCATTAGCTATCTCAAGTTCAGAAGGGATATGCCTGAGATGCTTCTTCATGGTCCGTGTGTCCTCACAGTCTGGCACCGGGATGTTATCATTCTTTCTCAATCTTCGTCATTCCACATAATCTGGAGTGAGCATATCTCTAGCAGCCACAACATCTATCCATGATACTTTCTTCCATGACTCGGCTATCTCTTTGATCTTCTTCTTATAACTGTCACCGTGATACACAAACTCTGATGTAGATAATCCGTATGTTGCTGGGACAAACTGACGTGCCCCATACTGTCTAAGTGTCAACAACGGAGCATACCCAACTGCACCCCAAAGTCCAAGTAAATTCATAGTGTCAGAATCCCTAAATCAGAAAAGAACGTCACTGAGGAACAACCAGGGGGCTCTCCAAGTAATATCCCGGTCCTGAAGATGTGTGAAGACTTTCATCCATTTTTCCTTCGAAGCGCCTTCAAGTCATTTCATGGTGATGAACTCTCTCAAAGGTGAATACGTAGTGCTAAATCGGCGGTAGGCAACCCCATTAGTTTTCCAGAAGTGGTTGTGAATCCAGACTTGAAGGAGCTGAACACATCCAATGAATCTACCTCCGACAGCTCTTCAGCAATGGTTGAGAGACCGAAAGGTCTCGGCTAAGATGGTTGGTGCTGGGTTAACTCGTTTCGGAAGTTGCTCAATCAATTCCACCACGACTGTGTCAATGCATCCCAAAATCTTTGGAAAGATGATCAAGCCATACAGACCTAGTGCAAAAAAGGTATATAGTCTTCCATTCATCAGGGTGGTCATTCACTAGTTTCCTTATGTGGATCCACTCAATTCTTTGCCCGTTACCTTTGTTTTGGATTCGGTCAATCACCCAATTTTCATCAACCCCTGCAATCTTGGCCAGTATGTTCTTGAAAGGCTGACTCTTGATGTGTTTGATGTAGGCTCGCTCCAGTTTAATGCTTTCACAGTGCAATAGTGTAGTATACTCCTCGATGGTAGGTACCATGTCCTCTTGGTTAAAAGTGAAACAACTGTATCCTGGGTTCCAGAATTGAACCAAGGATCTGATTAAGGGCTCACCGGTCTTAACATGAAGCAAAAGTGCAATGTCACCATATTGCTGACTGAACTTCTGTTTTCGATCATTCTTCCAACTATCCCAGATGTCTCGAAGTTCTTGCACATTGTTCTATTTTAGGCTGATAGAGGCATAGCTAACAAGCTCTGACACATAACTTCCTTGAAGTTTGTCTCCCTTTTCTTTCCGAGTCTTCTCGGACCATAGTCATACCTCGGGGTTTTTAATCTCCTGTGTTACAACACCTTTGTCCATTATTGCAGATTATTTATGGTTAACGAACACGTTTTTTGGTGGATCAACACCTCTTTTGAATGATGCAGATGATGGAAAAAAAAATAAAAGATAGGAAAAAAATGAAAAGAGCTAGTAAGGTAAAGATAATAATCAAAGCAATCATGAAAATAAAAGTCCTACCCCACATGATATCTACCCCACATGCTTATTATTCCTACCCGGACATGATCTCTATCCCGCAAGTTGATTTTGAACAAGTCCTAACCGCATAAATTTCTAGTTCACATGTTTTGAACAGAAAGTAAAGCAAAAAATAATTTCAGCATCCTAGGGTTTAAAATGAGGTTTTGGGGTGGGCCCTAACTCCTTGTAGTCTCCGGTTTAGGTTCTAAAAAAAGGTACTCGAGTTCTCCTTGCCGGTGCCCCCTTGGGCTTGCCAGACCCTTAGTCCTAAACCCATCACAGGCTTGTGTGGACTAAGTTAAACTCGAGAGGACACATTCCCTTATGCCCGCACGGTGAATAAATTCACACGAAAACATAAGGTATATGAATCCCGAAGGCTACTTGCTAGGCCCGCACGGTGAATAAATTCACACGAAGGCGTCGCTTTCACCTCCACTTAAAATAAGGTTTGGAGCTCGGGTATAGAGCTGTAAATGAAAAAAAAAACTTTGAAGGCTGAAATCATGAGAAAACGATTAGTCCAACTATTTACTCGAAAATATAATCAAAAGTAATTAAAAAGGATCGAAATATTACCTTAAAATTTAAACTTACCCCTTTTCGTTAAAAAGACAACTGGAAATTGCCTTAGCCTGACTCACTTACTTGTCTCCCCAGCGGAGTCGCCAAGCTGTTGCAACCGTCTTTCGGTTGGGCCCCGGAATTGGGCTTCGACTTGAAAATTGTGAATTGGAGTCGCCACCGATCATTTACTTTACGAAAAGTGGGTTGATCGGATACCTTATTTCTTACCTGATCTGCGTCTTACCAGTGATATGTCGGATCCGAGAGTCGGTTACGGTCAAGGAATGATTAACACCCTTGAACCGCCCTTTCGGTACTATGTAATTTCCAGTTGTCTTTAATTAAGAAATTTGAAAGTTTAAATTGAAAGGTAAAATAACGATCCAAAACTTACATTTGATTGATTGAAAATGTACCCTTAAGAAAGTAAAAAGCCATGTTAGATAAAATTGTAAGAAATTAATTAATTAAATTAAAATGAAAAGAAAACAAATTAAGTAAAATGATAAAATGAAGAAAGCAAAGATAAAATAGTAAGTAAAAAAATAAATAATAAAATATATATAAAAAAGAAAAAGAAAATAAATAAAACAAATAAACAAAATAATAATAACAAAGTACGAATAATATATATATATAATAAATAAAAAAGTAAATATATAAATTAATAAATTAAATGACGAAAAGAACATATACACATATAATGGTAAAAAAACAAATAAAGATAATTATATATATATATATATATATATATATATATATATATATAGTAACAATACTAATAATGATAATAAGTAGTTAAAAAAAGACAATCACACCGAAAAGGGAAGAAAAGAAAGTAAGATTTGGTGAAGTATAATTGACAGGAAAACAAAATGATGAGGGTTGGGACAAAGTAGGTAGATATAATTAACTTGTGTCGAATATATATATATATATATATATATAATAGTAAAATGTATATATAACAACAATAATATCAATAAAAAAAGAAAATAATATAATGATAATAAAAAATATAGAAAATTAATAGAAAAATATATGCATAATATTATAAAATATAGCACTTAAAATAAAAAAACTAAATATATATTAATAATAGGTATAAAAACTAAAATATTTAAAAAGAACATACGCATATATATAACAAAATAAATAATATAAAAATAATACAAGTAATAATACAAGAATAATAAAAAGAAAGAGAAAGTAAAAAATATAATAATAAAATATAAAAATATACATATATAATAAATAAGTAGAATAAAGGAAATATAATAGTAAAAATAATAATAAATATAATAGTAATAATAAAAATGCAAAGAAAATAAATATATATATATATGGGTAATAACGTATATAAATAGAGAAAAATTAAAAAAGTGATAAATTAAAAATAAAATTAGCAAGTATGTATATATATATATAAAAAAACTAATTAAGGGATTAAAATGAAATGAATGTAAATTAAGTGGGTAAATGTCAAAGAACATTGAAGATTAAAACCAGCAAAAATAAAAAAGTTTTCATTTTTTGATAGATTTTCGTACTCTCATTCCAAAAATGTAATTTGGTTTTGCGAAATAGCCTATAGGAAGCATAGATCTGAAATCAAAGTTTCGAAAAAAACTCCCTCTGGGTCATCGGCTAAAACATTTGTCTTTGGGGTTCTCCAAAGAAAACACGATTAACAACGCATGCAAGTGAAGAGTAAAGAGAAACAAACAAAAGATAAAAAAAGCTTTTACCTTTATTACTTCGAATCGTTTACAATAGCTTTGCCTTTGTATTTTCCGTGTTTTCCTCTGTATTTTGTCTGTAAATCGTGTCTTACAATAGTAAGTTACAATGGCTATTTATAGTGCTTGTGGATCCTATCTTTAGGAGTTTAAATCATAGTAGAACTCTATCCTATTTTTAGGAGTTTAAATCCTAACAAAATTCTATCATATTTTTAGGAGTTTGAATCCTAGTAGGACGAAAAGGTGTGTTGACAATTTGTTTATAATTTTTTAATCAATGATAATATATATTTCGCAGACGTACCTGTTTGAACCCAAAACTTTAAGAAAAAATAACAATTCTTTTAATCACTAAGCTCACTCAATGTATTCTAAACTCCCAAAACTTTAAATATTTGAAATCATAGCAATGGTAATTTTATGTATTTTCAATTTAAATTTAGAGCAAACTCTAATATATATATTATTTTGATTAAATCATAGCACATAATTTATGACATAATGATATAGACAAAAAAAAATTATTTTGATGTGATTTTTTATATTTAAAACGATGTCGTTTTGGAAAATATTATTTCAGGAGTGTATCGATTTTACCATTATTATTTTTATAAATTTCACTTTAGGCACTGTTATTGTTGGTAATAAATCGTTGTCCTTCATTGATCATTTGTGACAAGATCGTTATCAAAATGTTTGTATTTCATTATTTTTTTCTTTTCTGAGGTTGATTTTATACGAAATTGATTAAATTAAAAACACCAATTTGAATGGTTTGGGTGGTTCTCTGATTTGAGGGATTTGAAGTGTTTGTTAGAAATTTTGAGTGGTGAAAATATTATTTTGAGAAGATAAATAATATATCTCAAAACTAGCCTTGTCGGATTGCCACTGAAAAAGATCAAAGTATTAGCAAGTCAGTCCTTTAGATGGATTTTTCTTGATTTTTGAATGGTTTCGTGAAAAATCAATTTGATGAGGGGAATAAGAGTGAAATGTGAACATGTTTTAATATTAATCTTGAAACGAATGGAAACTAGTGACAGGTGACGGTCGAAAAAGTTAGTGTCAAAAGCTAAATAATCTTAAAGTTTAGTGGTAAAATTGATGTACTCTAAGGGTGCGTTTGGTTCACAGAATGTAAGATTACCAGTGGGAATAAAAGATTACCAGAGAATAGGATTACTGGGAATGTTGTATTTTGTGTTTGGTTGGTTTAGCATGAATGTAAGATTACCGTGTTTGGCTAAAGGAATAAAAGATTATTGGAATGTATATTTATCCAAATTATCTTTATTATGTATTTGTATAATATTACAAATTGTAAAATATTTATATATTTTCTTTAAAAAATTAAATTCATAATATTTATATATATATATAATTTTTTACAAAATTAAATATATAAAAAAATGTTTAATGAAAGGGTAAAAAAAATGTAACCCCTGAACTTCATATAAAATTTTAATTATAGATTTTTTTGTAAATCTAAAATAATTTAAGGATAAATTTGTAATTTAACATTCGTAGAATTTTTATTATTCAATGACAGAAGAATTATATTTTTGAAAAAAAATAAAAATTTAAGGGCATTTTAATCCAAAATACCGGTAATGTTACAATACCTAAGGGAAGGGAGGTAATGACATTCCCGATAATATACCTCAAAAAATCTACTATTAGTAATAAAAGATTACCAGGAATGAGATTCCCGGCCAACCAAACATGAGAATGTGGGATTCCCATGGGATGAGAATCCCACAATCCTTGAACCAAACACTCCCTAATTCTCTAACACAACATCGTTTTAGGCATCAATAGTCAAACCAAAATGATGTCATTTTGTTTACATCATCACAATGACAAAAAGACTCATTCACATCATCATGCCATTAAAATTTAACGGCTCAATGTAATAATTAAAGTAAAAAAATAAAATTCAATGCTATAATTTAAACAATTAAAAGTTCAATGATATGCATAATACATCATCTAAAGTTCAATCTTATTTAATACAATTTACCCTAAATTTTATTTCGATTTAACATCGTTATATACCTTCGTTTTAGAGGTATTGTTTTAGAATGAAAAGTCTTATTTGTTCCAAGTTCGACTCGATAATACGCACTTATAACATTGAACTCTCGTGTCGCACTCATTGTTATTATCCATCAACTTGATAACTGACAAATGAAAGAATCGAACATATTAGTGAAATAAACACAAGCGACTGACTGATCAATCCATCACAATCATTAACCCCTCAAACCACCGCTAACAATCATCTTATTGGTTGTAGACATTTTCTTTTAATTTCATATTTTTTATAAACCATGTCTTTACGTATATGACCGTCTAGGATGTTCGCTGGGGAATGACAATAAACAACATTAATGTTTGTTCTAAACATGTTTATCATTTTAAATTATACGAATAATAGATATAGAGTTGGTTAATTAATTAGTCAACAACTGTTGTTAAAGTGACAATAATCTTTGGAACATAATATCTTTCTTAATAATTTTAATGTTTGTACATGATTATTCCTTTACTTTAGACAAGACCAGATGAGTTTGAGTTGTCCGGTTGAGTGATTGTTGGATACGTGTTAGTAAGTCTTGATTTTTTAACATCAATTAAATTAATTAATTAAATAACACTCCTAGATGTTACAATTTGGCTTAACAAGTGACTTGGTTGCATGAATGTTGATGTTTAAGACTGGAATAGTTTTTTTAATGAAATTGTTTTGAAAATGAAAGAAAAAGACAAATACGAACTAATCGATTAATAATAATAAAATGCAAGTAATATACAACACATCTAATTTGAAGATTGTAGGCAGGTATGTATCACTGTCAGTACAGCCTTCTGATTTCGAAAATCAGAATAATTGAAGTTATTTCATGACCACAAGTAGAATACTAAATATCCTTCCCCGAATGGAATGGATTTTATTTTTATGCTATTATTTTATATTTATACTATTTAAAAACAATTGATTGAATGATGTTGTAAATTAAAAGAATGTGATTAATTTAAGTATTAAATGTATATGTAAACATTTCACTAACTTCACCCATATAACGATATTTAGTATCGAACTAGTTTATAATATATATATATATATATATATAATGATATTTAAATTTAAGGACGGCATAAGAGGTTGATAGTGATCATGGCTCCTGTAAACGATAAATATAAGTTTTAATTTTTTTTTCAGATTTTATAAAAGTCAAAATAAATGCTATGATAAAAATAATTTTTCTTTGATCAAAATTTAACATCACCTCTTAAGTTTTTTCTTGCATTAAGTTAGTACTTTTCTTTGATAAAGGAAGGGGATGAATTGCTCTTAACTGAATTCGGAATATAATATTAACCAAGATTCAAATGATGTCCATTTATTGTAGTAAAAGAACATAATAATATTATTCTACTAAATTTTTTTTGCATCTCTCGTTAATTTTAACTTGGCCTTTGGTATTTTATCTATAATTTGACAAAATAATTATTCATAATAAAAATAAAATGATTAAATTGACGACTTATGGTTTACCACTTTATTTGTGGACCGATGTCCACATTAATATGGAGAGAATAAGTTATGAGAGATAACACAAATTTTTTTAATTAATCTGAGATGAATATAAGATAGTATATGTTCAAAGACTTTCGATAATTTGACATTGAACGCTTATACCCTTATATATGTGGTGCTCGAACCCAAAATCTAAAAAAAATAATAAAAATTCTTTAACTATTGAAACCAATTGGTTCGTGAATCTCCATATGTACTATAGAGATACTTATTCTCTCAATATATAAGATGAGATCAAGGAAAAATGACATTTCTCTTGCATGTTCTGTAAGTTACGAGGGCCTATTTTTCATGTGTATGTATTTTCTTCTTATTATTATGAATAAAATATGCTATGTATGGAAAAATTTTATTATATAATTCATTTTGTAAGTCAATAATTTTAACATTGTACACTTATAAATTTTAGTATTAAAGATGAGTTAGTAATATATATTAATTAAGTTTGATTATAAATGTTGATATTTGTTTCAAGATATATTATATTTATGCTTGAAATCAATATTTAAATTTAAAATATATAAATGAAAATATAATAATACTCGATTATTGTACATAAATAGAAAGGACACTATAATTTTAACTTTGTTTGCGATTTTTTTAGCAAATAATAATTCTTTAAACAATAACCGTGACAAAATAAGGATGTGAAGTTACTAATGGTTTTTTTAATAATTTATATTTGTAAATAGACTTATTTATGGACTCGGTTGAATCAAGTTGTGACCCAACTTCTAAAACATCTAAGTTTGGGTTCAAAATTGGTTTAGCCCGGTCTAATGGCCCATTTTATTTTATTTTTTGAAATATAATTTACATTATGGAAAATTCTTTCGTATACAATTTGTAAAGTTTTTAAAAAGAAATTAAAATTAAATGGATGATATGTTATATGTGATGTATAAGATTTATGATTTAACATTTTTTTAATAATGACACTTGAATTTTATTAATAAAAATGAATCATAGTTATGATGCACTTAAATATAAAAAGAAAAACGAGGACAATAATTATAAAAAAAAAACTCATAAAAACCCAAGAATATATAAGGAAAATGGAATTTTCCTTTGAGAATGACGACTAAAATCAAAAGAACTCAGTAACTTTCACAAAACTCTGTCTCTATCGAACGAGATGCTTTATGACGCAATAAAGGAGTGATGAGCGAATCCATCTATCTTGCAGGCTGCTTCATTGTACAATTATAATTATATCGGCAAATAACCTTTTATCGAAAAATATATGACTATACTCAACAACCAACAAATCGGTAAGAAAATAAATGTGGTTTGTATGAGTACCAACACAACTGTAAATGTATGTGAAAAACGTACCAAAAGTAATAAAGATTGTGCCAAATAATAGAGAAAAAATATGCCAAAAACAGAGAAAAATGTGGCATAAGGACACAATTTCTTATTTAAACTTGAAGAAAAAACTTAACAAAAAGAAAGAAAAACAAATGACATAATATGAAAAATAAGAGAATTAATAATTACTGACAGTCAGCAACTAACATTAAAATTGATGCTGCCATTAATTAAATAAAATCAAAAGGAAATAAAATTGATGCTGCCATTAATTAAATAAAATCAAAAGGAAATTGAAAGGCAGCATAAAAATATCGAAAGAAATTTAGGTTAAAGTTTAAGATTTAAAATTTAGAGTGTAAAAATTGTAAATAATGATTTTAAGACTAATATTTAAACTTTTAATTTAAAGTTTATGTTTAAGTTATTAGGTCGGGCTTGTGAAGATCGGAAGCCAAGCTACGGTAGGTTGGGTCTTTCTTCTAAGACTAAAAATTCATTTCAGGCCTTTTATCCAATTTATCATATGATTTTTTTTCATTTTTTTGGCGCTCCTAGAAATGAATTATTTCATGTAAGCCATTTTAAATTAATTATTTTCAACTTCTCATCTTTCATTTATTTAAATTAGTTAAAATTTGATTCAGCTTAGCTCATATTAATTGGGAATAAGAGCGACAGTACTTAAGAACTTGATTCGGCTAAGCTGATAGTATATTCGTGAATGTGGCACCAAATTTAGACAAGTTTATCAAATAAAAATGGAAGTAACTTAGAGAGAAGGCCAAATGTTAAGGCTCGGCTTTTGCTTTGACTTCGAAACTAAATGCTATTCGTTGTTGAAATTGATAAATACAATTAAATTTAAGTGATGTCAATATATGTACATTATTTATAAAAGAAAGGTGGTTTCACTAGTTAAAAATAGAACAACACAATTTTTAAATAAAAAACTGAGATATCTTAATTGTTTAAATACTTAGAGGGCGTTTGGATCAGGTTATCTTGGATTACCGGGAGAATAGAATGTGATTCCCCCGTTTGGATTGTAAAGATTCTCAACCCCCGGTAATAAGTTATTTTCAACAGTGGTATTTTGAGGGCTCTTTCCCTTAGGTATTGTTACATTTCTAACGTTTTCGACTAAAATGCCCTTAAATTATTTTCCCCAAAAATATCATTCTTTTGTCGCTGAATAAAAAAAATTATACGAAGGTTAAATTGTAAATTTATCCTTAAACTATTTTAGATTTACAAAAAAATCCATAATTAGAATTTTATATGAAGTTTAGGAGTTAAAATAAAATTTTACCCTTTCATATTTATCTTTTCAATTTTGTAAAAAAATTATAAATTTTATGAATTTAAAAATTTTAAAGAAAATATATAAATTAATTATCGTTGAATTCAACTTGTTAAAAAAACAAATATATAATAAGGATAATTTGGTAAAATATACATTCCAATAATCTTTTATTCCTTTAACCAAACACTATAATCTTACATTCATGTTAAACGAACCAAACACAACAATGCAACATTCTCAGTAATGTGTTAGGTAATGTTACATTCTAGTAATCCTATTCTCGTCGGTAATATTACATTCCGTGAACCAAACGCACCTTTAAGGATGTTTACATTGTTTTATTTTGTTTAAATTTAAATCTTAATATTAACCTTAAAAATATAATACCTCTCTACCTATTAATAAAATGAAATAAAAAAAAATCAAAACATAATAGAGAAATAATAAGATTATAATTTTTTTACAACACTATAAATTATGTTTGATTAATGAAGTATATGATTATCTTTGATAACAAGACTATTAAAATAGAACTCATCAAATGACCTTAATGATAAAAGAGAAGAGTTTTCTTCCTAGAGGTATTGGACTCGAGTAGTTACGTATGTATGGTGTGTTTATTGTCAATTGATTAAGAAAACTTTGAACATATTTTATCTTATAATAACACTAAATTATTTTAAAACTTTATTAAAATATTAATTATTTAATATGTTAATGAATATATTATATTATATTATTTCATTTAATTCTTTTTCTTAAGATATAATATTTTATTGTTTGGTTGAACGGATTCAAGATTAACCAGACAAATATTTGAATAAATTATTATTGTAATATAATTTTTTTTTGGATAATCAATTTCATTACCCAAGAAAGCAGAATTTTGCTACAAAAAAAAAAACCAACTCATTACAAAGATCATCCATCTAATAGCAAAGCATTACCAAAGAGAACAGATGCAAAACAAAGGCTAAACAAAGGCTAACAAGGAACAGAGAAAACAACATCACAATTATGAAATACCCCAGCTAACACAAAGGGCAATGTTCCTAGAGTCACTTCTGTTAATTGGCCAACCATCGAGTCGAATCTGGATATCAGTTTTAATGCTCAGCAGGATATCACTCATCGGCCTAAGCAATCCACCATACAGTCTGTTGTTCCTTTCTCTCCATATGACATACACATAGCTTGTCAAAGCAAGCTTAAACACTCTCGTGAGAAGGGACTTTCCTTTAAGGCAGTGAGCAGCCCATGAAAGCTCGCCTTCCCAGTGGCTTACTCTTCGGTTAACTCCACAGAGTAGAAGGATGGCCTTCCACAGGCTTTTAGCATAATCACATTCAAAGAAAATGTGATTTCTAGTCTCAGGCACCAAATCATAGAAGAGACATCGATCATTCTCTATTACTTGTCCCATTCGCATCAGTTTAACCCGGGTGGGAAGCCTATCCAAAATGGCCATCCACAGAATTATGTTGTGCTTAGGGATGCGCCCGGAAAACCAAACCAGATGATGCCAAGCAAACTTTGGAGCCACGATGCGCAAGTCCTCCCATATCTGCCTAGTACTGAGGGCACAATCACGGTTAACAAAGAGATGATTAACCGAATGTCTCATCTTCAACAGCTTTTTGAAATTCCAGCTAGCATCAGTAGGAGGAACCATATGCCAAAAATCTGCATTTTTAATAACATAATACCGAGTCCAAGCCACCCACAAGGAACCCTCATCAGCCAATAAGTTTCGAATCAACCTCACAGAACAAGCCCTATTCCATCCTTGTATATCAATAACACCAAGGCCCCCTTCAGACTTTGGAAGACAGATCTGTCTCCAGCTCACCCTAGCTCCCTTAGCAGGAAGATCAGCACCCTTCCAGAAATACCGAGAGCATAACTGCTCAACTTTCTTGATTACCCCCCGAGGAAGCATAACTTGCCTACACCAATAATTAGTTAGGCTGAACAAAACAGAACGCACTAACTGGAGCCTGCCAGCAAAACTCAAATGTTTATTTTCCCACAAGGTCAACCTAGCTCTGATTTTATTAATGAGACTAAGACAGTCTCTCTCCGTGAGCTTCTTAGTCACCAAAGGAATTCCTAAGTAGCGAACATGGAGTTTGCCTAATTTAAAACCAGTGCCCTCACTGATGGCAGTGCATTGAGCAGCAGTTAACCCCGCTACAAAAATCTCACTTTTGTTAATATTGAGCTTCAACCCAGACATGAGATAGAAAACTTCCAGAACAGCTTTGACACCACTAATAGAGTCAACAGAGGGCTTGCAAAAGATGAGGAGATCATCCGCAAAGCAAAGATGGGTTAAACCAATCCTTTTACACTTGGGATGATAATTGAAAATCCCCTTAAGAGCAGCCAGGTTCAATAGATTTGATAATACATTCATGGCAAGCACAAAGAGATAAGGTGAAGGGGGTCACCTTGCCTAACACCACGAGCCCCCTAAAATAACCAACTAAACTGCCATTTATTACAATCGAATAGCTAGGCTTGGTAAAACAAGCAGAAATCCAGCTAATAAATCTAGCAGGAAGGCCAAGAGCAGTGAGAACAACAACTAAGAAATCCCAATTGAGAGAATCAAACGCTTTCTGTAGATCCAACTTCAAGGCACATCTAGGGGAAATGTTCTTTCTACTATAGCCCCTAACAACCTCTTGGGCAAGGAGGGTATTATCCACTATACTCCTACCTTTAACAAAAGCAGTTTGATTATTTAAAACCATGCTAGGGAACACAGTAGACAATCGTCTCACTAAAATCCTTGTAATGGTCTTATATATCATTGTGCAGCATGATATAGGCCTGAAGTCCTTGACAAGGCTAGGATTTGGCACTTTAGGAACCAAGACTACAGTAGTGGCATTAAAGGCAAGGAGAATAAAAGATATGTCAAAGCAATACCTGATAGCAGTAACAAAATCCACACCCACTATGGACCAAGCTTTCTTGAAGAAGAAGGGATTAAAGCCATCGGGCCTAGGAGATTTATCATTGCCTTGCCCCCAAATGGCTTCTTTAATTTCAGCATCAGAAACATCTCTGCACAGATCACCGTCAGCGCCTGTAGGGAGTGAGAAATTAAGAAGACCCCTAATAGTAGAAACAGTGCTGCCCAGGACATTATCATCTACCAAACCCAGCTGATTCTGGAAAAATTTAATCACCTCAGCCGAAATACCATCAAAAGAGTCCAATCTATTCCCCGCTTGGTCATAGAGAACTCTGATTGTATTACTCTTTCTTCTGCTAGCCACTACTGAGTGGAAGAATTTCGTCCCTTGGTCACCCTCCTTGATCCAATTAGCTTTAGCTTTTTGTTTGTAAAATAGTAACTCACCCTCTTCAAGATTTTTTAGCTCCCTTTCTACTTGAAGTTCATTCTCAATGCTGCTGCCAGCAGAACCCCATTGAAGATTAGCAAGCTGAATACTAAGGAGTTCCTCCCGCTTCTGTTTCACCTTATTTGAAATGTCATTGAAATGAGCTTTATTCAAAGCCTTGAGAGAGCACTTCAACCTCTTCAATTTTTGGAACAAAACCTGAGCTGGATTTCCAACCATTGGTTACTGCCAAGAATATCTCACAATGTTTAAAAACCCCGAGTGCAATGCCCAAAAGTTGAAAAATTTGAACGGCTTTGGCCTTGCAGTAGGGGCTGCCTTGTGGAGCCACACAAAGGCAGGGCAATGATCCGAGTCCCCAGGGGCATGAAACTCCACTGCAGAATCTGGGAAAACATCAATCCACCTTGGGTTTATCATGACACGATCAAGCTTACGAGCCAAATAAGTATCATGCTGTTTATTTGACCAAGTGAAGCAAGGACCATTGTAGGGGTGATCAAAAATCCCCAAATTATCCACACAATTCCGGAATTCAGAACTGTCAACCAAAGTCGAGGAACTAACATAAACCGAGATTTCCTCGACATTCAAGATGATGTTGAAGTCACCACCTATAAGCCATGGAGATCTCCCACAGTACATTCCAGAGAGTTGAGTTGACTCCATAACTGCCTCCTACCATTTCCCTCATTCAAACCATAAACAGCAGTAAGAATAAAAGTGTTACCCAATAGCACATCTAACAGAAATATATTGGTCAAAAACAGAAACAACTGAGCAATCCATACATCTACGCCAGAGAACCTAAATTCGACCGTTGGCAGCATGATTATAATTACAGCAAGCTTCCCAATCACTAAAATTTCGACTTAGAATAGCCAAAGAGCTATCAACCTTAACTCGAGTTTCCAATAAGCAGAGAACATCAATTTGGCAATTTGCAGCCCACCTCATCACTTTACCTTGCTTGCGAGGATTATTAAATCCTCGAACATTCCAGTAGTAAATTAACATAAGGGATTTAGGGAAGAAGACGCACAACCTCTATCCTCCAGCTTCATAACTTTGTCAACCTGCTCATTCTTCTTTAATTTCAAATCCTGGACCAGTTTAGCCACCCCAAGCGAAGCTGCTCGTCGCTTCTTACCCGAGTCCTCAACCGGCTGCAAATGTTCAGGATCAATGGAGGCCAGAATCTCAAATTTATTCTTGGAACCCCCCATAGTAGTTTTACCTGGCCTACCTCTTCCACGCTTCAATGAGGGGTTGCTACCAGGAGGACCCTCCTTAGTGATCTGTTTAGTGCCATCTTTAGCTCCATCCCCTGAAGCAGCTTGAGCCTTGTCTAAACAAGTATCAACAACACCTTCAGAATTACATGGATCAATCTGCTCAGTCTGAATGCTACCTCCAGGAGCTACTATAGGATTTTGCTTCTCAGCCTCAACTATACTATTATTTACAGTATCATCTAGTTTAGCTTAATGTACTGTTTGCTTTACCCTCCATCCTTGCTTTTTCCCCAGAGAGCAGAATTTAACAGAATGCCCAAATCTCTTACACTCCACACAAGATGAAGGCCTCCAAGGAACAACAACCTTAATTCGGGCAATAGAATCATCGCAAAGCAACACATCTATGTAATCTGGAATCTTAGAATTTATAGAAATTTCTATACAAACCCTAGCAAACTCCAATCTCTCCCTAGAAGCTGTAATAGAGTCCATGTGAAGAGGCTTACCAATTGCACTTTCAATGTAGCTTAAACCGCTCTTTGAAAATAATTCCAAGGGGACATTGAAGAGCTGAAACCAAATTGGCATGCGATCCAAATCGAAGTGCAGCTCCTTCAAATTCGGCTCCCACTTCCTAAGGAAAAGAGGCTTGTGTTGAATATGCCAGGGACCATTCTCTAAAACCCAGTCCCTGGCATACAAACCAGCAAAAGCAAAAACAAAAAGATTGGATCCCGCAATGCTCACCTTAGCCGGAGCAGCCTTGTTCCACATCAGGTCAATCGTCTTATGCAACAACCCAAAATTGGGAGTTGAGCCTATAAATTGCCCAACAAGAGCGTACCTCCATTCTAAGATCCCCTCCTCGAATATGTGCTTCGGAGGTTTCATAATAAGCGAACCCTCAATCTCCGTTGGAAGGAAGAAATCTAATTCTTGCTCATTGCCCGCCGCAAACAATTTTCTCCAATCAGTTGCAGATCCCGTAGACATCGCCAACAAAACCCCCAAATCACAAGCAGAATCAAAAGAAATTCAATCTAGTCGAGAAATCAGAAGGAAAAGATGACTCGTCTTCAATCGCTGTTAGTCTTGCTAACATGCACCGAGAGAGAAGACTTTAAGTTCACTGTAAGTGCATTTTTACTTCATTCAATTATTGTAATATAATTTATTTTAAAGAAATATATATATTTTAACATTCTAATCCAATAAAATTTTATTTTAATTTAAAATTAAAATATATTAATGAAAATATATTAAAAAATAATTTTCATTAATAAAGAAATCAAAATGTTTATCGTAGAATTTAAATATTTAAAAATAATAATAAATAACATTTGAGTCAAACCTGGGTTTGAAGTCATTTCCTTAAGGCCCATCCTTTCCGGAAACTGGGCTTACTTGAAATTTAGGATTTCCTTTCCCATGCGTAGGTGGACGTAGACGACAATTTTCATGTCCAACTTTACAGCAGAATCAATATTCAACAGTCATGAAGGCGGCTTATTTTCTGGGTATTGGATTTCAGTATTATGCTGTTATATGATTATTAATTATATCTGAATTCAAATCTGATTTTTTCTAAGAAATAAATTCGTTTAAATTTATTTTTTTATCCATAAAACACATATTTAAGATATTATTTAATTAACAATGATCACTTTTGATTATTTTAAGATAACAATAACACACAAGAATGATAATTTTAGTTTAATGGCGTTTGATTAGATAATTTATTCTCAAACTATATATATATATATATATATATATATATATATATATATATATATATATATATATATATATATATATATATATTAAGATTTTAATTTGAAAATATAATTTGAAATGGAAAGATTATCTTTGCAATAGACATCAATCGTACTAGATCGATTAGTGAATCGGATAATAATAAATATATACCTTAGATAAATATTTTCTTAAAATGAGAAATTAGTGTTAATATACATTTTGACTTTTTTTCTTTTGTAAATTGCTTCATGATTTTGTCTTTGTGCAATTTAATCCTGACTGTCTTTTAGCTACAATTTGGCTGCTGGCCTTTTTGGGTGCAATTTGATTCTCAAATATTGTGCCATGTGTGTATCATTAATTGGTCTATATACTTTTTTAAAAAATAAATTTTAAATGTATATATAAAGACTAATGATGAAATTAAAAAATAATAAAACATTAAGAACTATATTTGTTATTTTATCTGAAATAAATAAAATTTTTTAAATATCACTTCAATTTTTTTATTGTTCCAGTGATTTTACGTCAAATTTTACGACGTAAATTGACAAAATGATCAACTGTGAAATATTTCATGTATAAAATTAAGAAAAAAAAAAGTTACGTAAAGAATTTACGTTATGAGTATGAAATTTACGTTATGAATAAATTTTATAAAACACTAAATTTTATGCAACTAATATTATTTTAAGCCAAATTCAAATTTATTATTGCATTGCATATTAAATTATTTTTTATGTATAACTTTAAGATTTGTTTAAATAATATGTTTTTCCAAAGCATATTAAGTTGATCTTGATCTGCATTGTTTATATTTACGCGTACAAAATTATATACACTCTGCAAATGAGTTTGAACCCTTTTTTCTTTAATTGTATACAACGACATGAATTTTAGTGTTGTTCACTGTCATCAATATTTCTTTTATTTTTTTTTATCTAATTTCTTAAGTCATATCTATACTTTTTTATTTCCTTTAATTTTAATAATTTTTTATGACACATTTTCTCCTCCTTTAGATACAGTTTTGGTTATTTGATCGTTGTTTTTGTTTATATTTTTATCAGAATTGAATTTGACATCGTCACGATTGATCAACATGACGCTTATTTATTATCATGTTGATCTTCAATGCTTTGGACCATCTGATTGAATTTAGATACATATTTTACATTCGTTGATAGTTTTCTTACGTTTCTCGACTATAATTTGCAATTTATTGGTGATCAAGATTTATTTAAATAGCATGTTTTTTCTTTAATATATTAAATTAATCTTAATCTAAATTATTTAGATTTACATGAAGAAAATTAATACATTTCATATTACAAAATTCCCAAGATGTTTTTACTATAATAATTTTAATGTCAAATATTCTTATAATTAGAACAACAATTTTAAGCTACATATCTATATTATGTAATTATAGGAGAGACTGAATTTGTGTCACTCTCCACGTGTTATCTAATAATTGAACTGATTTAAATTATTTTACATCTCAACACAGTATAATTAGTTGTGTGAGATGTAATTTGATTATATGATAGGTAATTGCGAGCGGTTCCGTATTTATATTGACGTCAGACTTGTAATTTATATGTGATATAAGATTATTGAAAACTATTAGGTGGCATTTGGTTCGCAGAAATCTCTTAAAATTAGGGGGAGTTGGAATCTAATTTCACTACTTTCTCATGTTTGGTTCAAGATTTCAAAGGGAATTGAAATCCCTCATGACTTCAACTTTCCATTAAATGAGGGAAAGTGAATTCCATCCATTCTATGATGGAATTTAATTTTCTTGGATGGAATTCACTTTCCTTGTTGAAGGGAATTGAAATTTGACCATACTACTCTCATCAATCTTTTGGTAACTTATTCATATATTGAATAAAAATATTTTTTATTATTTCGGTTCGGGTCGGATTTCTAATTCATATATTCGGGTCGGGCCGTGTGAAACTTTATTTTGGTCGGGTCGGGTCAGTTTTTTTAAGTGTGATATTCGGGTCGAGTTCGGGTTTAGGGTAAAAAATACCCGATCCGACCCGAAAATATATATAATTTTACCTTATATATTTAGGAATAATTACAATAATACCCTTATATATATATAATTTTTCAATTAAGTCACTGTTTTTATTGAATAAAAATATTTTTTTTATTTCGAGTCGGGTTTCTAATTCATATATTCGGGTCGGGTCGGTTTTTTTTAAGTGTGATATTCGGGTCGGGGTTGGGTTTAGGGTGAAAAATACCCGACCCGACCCAAAAAATATATAATTTTACCTTATATATTTAGGAATAATTACAATAATACCCCTATATATATAATTTTTTTCAATTAAGTCATTGTTTTTATTGAATAAAAATATTTTTTTTATTATTTCGGGTCGGTCGGGTTTTTAATTCATATATTCGGGCCGGGTCGAGTCTCGGATGGAGGTTCCCTTGTTCTCGGGTCGGGTCTGGTGGACCAAAAACCCGACCCATGGCCATCCCTAATTGGGATGATTTTAATTTATGATGTTTATTAGCATGATTTTTATAATTTATTGAAATGAATAATCAATCAATAAAATTTAAATTTAAATTTTTTTAAAAATTTTATAATATATTGCTACATGTAATTTATAAAACAAACTAAAATTAAGCAAAAAAAAAACAAGAAGGGCAATACTGTCATTTTACATTACTGAAATAAAATTCATCTGACATGTCTGCGAACCAAACAGAATATGGAATTGGATTCCAATTCAATTTCCTGCCAATCAAACAGAATATGGAATTGGATTCCAATTCCTGACAGATTCCAATTCCTTCATAGATTCCAATTCCCTCATAAACATTCCAGCGAACCAAACGCCACCTTAGGGGCTGTTTGGATCAAGGAATGTGGGATTCCAATGGGAATGGAATCCACATTCTCATGTTTGATTGGTCGGGAATCTCATTCCTTATAATGTTTTATTACCAATAGTATATTTTTTTGGGTATATTACCGAGAATGTCATTATCTCCATTTCCTTAGGTATTGTTGGATTACCGACGTTTTGGACTAAAATGCCCTTAATTTTTTTTCAAAAATATTCTTCTTCTGTCATTCAATAATAGAAATTCTACGAAAGTTAAATTACAAATTTATCTTTAAACTATTTTAGATTTACAAAAGAAGTCTATAATTAAAATTACAAAGTTGGATTATCTCCCTTTTTATATTGTCAATTTTGTAAAAATATATATATATATATAAATTTTATGAATTTAAATTCTTTAAAAAATATATAAATATTTTCCAACTTGTTAAAAAAATATATATATAATAAGGATAATTTGGTCAAATATACATTCCAATAATCTTTTATTCCTTTAACCAAGCACGGTAATCTTACATTCATGCTAAACCAACCAAACACAAAATACAACATTCTCAGTAATCCTATTCCATGGTAATCTTACATTTCCACTTGTAATCTTACATTCCGTGAACCAAACGCACCCTTAAAGCCATTCACATATTTTTATGGGTAAACTATGTCAATGGTCACTGATGCTTGGATAAGTTTTTGTTTTTACCACTAATGTTTCAAAAGTTACAAATCGGTCACTAACGTTATCGTTTGTGACAAATTGATCACTCACCGTTAACAACCGTTAAGAGGCGTCACGAAAAACACACGTGGCCCTTTAACTGCTTACATGGATGGTTTGACCGCCACATGTACCAAGCCTATCCCATCGCCACCAATAAGAACGTCACTATCATAAAGCTCGCCCTCACTCCGATCACCCTCGCCACCTATTCCCGCCCCTTATTTTGTTTTTTCAAGATTCGTGGGCGTTATAATAATAGTGAAAGGTTGGTGGAGCGTTTTGCAGGATATCAGTGTCAACCTCTTCTCAACTCCTCTATTTTGTTTTCTTTTTCTTCTTCTTGCCTTAACCTTTGGGGCGTCTACTTTCAACCCATTTTTTTCCTTTTTGTTTTCTTCCATCTTTGGGTGTTTATGGCTATGGAGATGAAGAGCAGAAGGAAGACGATGGGGCCCAACTTCAGCTACACCGAGTTCGCCGTCCACATGCCCGTCTCCGGCGGTACATTCAGCTACATTCGGTGAGTTCGTCGCATTCATGACCGGGGCCAACTTAATAACCGAATACGTCATGTCGAACGCCGCCATAGCCAGGGGACTCACCTCCTATTTAGTCGCCGCAATGGGTATCCCTACGACGAAATGGAGATTCGTTCTCCCATTTCTTTCAATGGATTCAACGAAATCGACCTCGTAGCTCCGGTCGTCGTACTAACCATCACGCTAATCATCTGTTATCGCACCAGAGAAAGCTCCATCGTCAACATGTTTCTCACCGCATTACATATCTTCTTCATAGCTTTCGTTATATTGATGGGGTTTTGGAGAGGCGATTGGAATAATTTCACCCGCCCGACGAATCCCTAGAATCCATCTGATTTCTTCCCCAACGGCGTCTCTGGTTTCTTCAATGGAGCTTCCATGGTTTATTTAAGTTACATCGGATACGACGTCATATCGACGATGGCCGATGAGGTTCGTAATCCAGTAAAGGATATTCCAATCTGTGTATCAGGCTCCGACATCATCGTCACCATTCTTTACTGCCTCATGGCAGCCTCCATGTCCATGTTGCTACCTTACGATATAGTAAATAACAAATTTTGAGTATATTGATAAATTTCTGTTTATTCAACTACGCTTAGCAGTGTAGGTAAGCTTAGTTGTGAAAATGTATTTTATGAGTGATTGTGTGTTGAATTGTTGACGCAGATTGACGTTGAGGCGCTGTTTTCAGCGGCGTTTCGAAGAAGCCAAGCTAACTGCGAACTCTAACTTTTCCATCAAGCTCTAGTCTTTACTAAAACAGCAGTGTGGTGAAATGGAGAAGAAGATGAATAGGAAGATGCTATCATTATATAATTTAAAAATATATTGATTGTTAAAAAAGGAAGGGTATACACAATATCCATTTAAATTGTATCTTTTTTTGTTGGTCTCCACCACTACCACTGCCACTAGTAATAGTTTAGAAGTGAAGTGAGGTTGGATTGATTTGTACTGATTCGAAAAACCAGGCGAATTTTTGCAGTAAAGGGACACCATTTTTTGTCCACTAATTCACGTGAATTCTATATATTCCCCAGTCTCTTTTTGAATTCTGCAACCTACTGATTCCTCAAATAACCATGATAAGTTGGCCCCAGTCATGAATGCGGCGAACTCACCGAAGGTACCACCGGAGACGGGCATGTGGACGGCGAACTCGGTTTAGTAGAAGGCGGAGAGGAGGGCGCAGAGTCCGGCAATGGTATAAGAGATAAAAATAGCAAGGCCAGCGTAGAGGCGAGTAACTATGCCAGTGGTGATGAACACACCGGCTCCGACCATACCTCTGATTTCGAGGCCAACTAAATCGAACCAACGGAGGGTTTTTCACATGTCAGAGCTGGAACGGGCCTTTATCTGGCTGAGTTCTTCGTAGGAGGAAGAAACAGAGGGTGCACGTCGAGCAAAGCGATGAGGGGTATGGGCCAAAGCATGGAGGTATGGTTATACATTAGAGAAAAAGGAAGATTGGGTTTCTATTACAACTGACGAAGAAGAAGAAGAAGAAGAAGATTTGGGTAAAATTGTGGTAATGGAGGGCTATAGTTTCATTCATGAAATTTACCCAATTGTTTAATTATTTTTTTTTAAATTTTTGGTAAAACACCGGTTATAGGAAGTAAGGTTCTCCACTGTGGCGGTCAAACCATCCACGTAAGCAGTTAATGGTCCAAGTGTGTTTTTCGTGACGCCTCTTAACGACTGTTAACAGCGAGTGACCAATTTGTCACAAACGATAACGTTAGTGACTGATTTGTAACTTTTGAAATATTAGTGGTGAAAACGAAAACTTATCCAAATATCAGTGACTATTGACGTAGTTTATCCTATTTTTATTTTTTAACAAGAGTAATATATTGAAAACTATTTTCATATAATTCTATTTTTTAAAAATAATTTTAATCGATGTATACCGATAATTTTTATTTCAGTTATAATTTTTAATACAATTATTAATATATATTTTATTAATTAATAATTCAAAATTTAATACAACAAAAATGTGAGATTTCAATTGTAATTTTTGTGCTCAATCGTCTGGTTTAAAAGTTTAGAAACGAATACAGATAAAAAAATTTAAAAAATTCTAAAAAAAACCTAAGGATAAGTTATGAAAGTGATCCATTTTGCTTTTGATCTGTCTTATTTTGATAGAGGATTTTGAAAAGTTACATTTTGATCACTTTTATTTTTTATTTGTCTTACTTTGACGGATGACATGTTAGTTTGAAGACGTGATATATTAGAAACAGTATTTAAATTTCAACCCAATCCCTATTTTTAATCATAATACTAAGTTAACCCTAAACTTCATATAAAATATTAAGTTAACATATGAACTTTATGAGAAATATCAATTTAACGCTTGAATATAATTTAAGTCCGTCATCGATAGTTATCGATCGTCGCTCATCACTATTGATTGTCATCATTGATCACTATCGATTCTATCACGGACAACAATTGGACCCAAAAAATTATAGTTAACTCGTTTTAACATTTTGAACACGAAACTTGTGTCCGTCTTACTGAAAAAGAACATGAACTTCACAAACCCAATCTAAAATCCTTCAAATTTCTTTAAAAATTAAAATAATTATTTTATCACTATATTCTTTCAAAAACAATGATACATATATCACAACACACATTTATATTATACTTATAACAATTCAATTTATATAAATTTTGATAATTGTATATTTCAATTTTGATAATTGTATATTTCAATTTTGATAAAATTGTAATAGATGATCTATTACAATCTGCTCTCTCTTCCCTCTCCATCAAGTGCTCATAACCTGGTTAGATCGATTGCTATTATATGTAAAAAAGCATGAAGTCTTGACTTCCAGCTCATTCGAAGAGAAGCAAATTCAACCGCGGACCTACTAGCAAAGTTTCTTGTTGAGCGAAATGTTTCTTATGTTGTTTTTGACTCACCACCATATAATTTGATTCCTATCTTGGTTAGAGACATTCATGGACCTCCCATATGCATATAAGGGGTCGATACACTTATCACGACCTCATTCTCATTAAAAAAACAGAAGTGATTAGGCTTGTATAGATTTTTTTTCCAGAAAATAATAAAGGCTTTAACTTTTTCTCTTGATTGATGCAGGTGAAATTGTAACACCCCAACCTGTATCCGACCCGGATACGAGTTCGAGGTGTCACGTTAACTTCTCAAATCATTTAACTTTTACAAAGTAAATAAAGAATTTCAAATTCCCATTTAAATCAAAGCTGAATAATTTACATTAATTAAAAACAATTGGTTTTACAAAATATATCACAATATATTTAACTCAAATCTCTTAGTACATGCCAAATACCAAAATACATATGATTCAAAACTCTTTTCTAATCTGATCTTCGGAAAGGAGAGGCTAACCTATCTTGCCCCTTAATCTTCTCGAAACCTAC
Organism: Hibiscus syriacus; assembly: GCF_006381635.1. Classification (NCBI taxonomy): domain Eukaryota; kingdom Viridiplantae; phylum Streptophyta; class Magnoliopsida; order Malvales; family Malvaceae; genus Hibiscus; species Hibiscus syriacus. The sequence continues at coordinate 451,215 of NW_024062676.1, forward strand.
GTGTGAAACATTCACACGCTAAGTCTATGACTTAGTGAGATATATAAAACTTATAGTGTAAACTCCAACTCTTAATAATGCATGACCAATTTATAATGTCATATTACAAAATCATATACCTTTTCATGTAACAAATACATACATACACTTATCATCATCCAAATTATGATTATTAGTGCGTATAATTATATACTCTTATAATTAACATTCATAACCATCATACAATCCATTTAACCAAGAGATACACAACATCACATAAATCATATAAAACGTTTCACATAACAAAACATATACTTCATATACACTTATGAGAACTAAATATTTGTGAGTACATAGAGGTTGTGCACATATGCTGTCACCACAGCTCGTATAAGGTCCCACTAGGGGCATATAAAATTGTTCCGAAGGACCACATATAACATATATGTCCCGAAGGACCACGTAGAACCCTTGACTCTTGGCATGCCAACTATACCCCTAGCTCTCATAACATGATATGGGCATTATCATGTATACTTGTCACATAACTTGTATCACATATACATATAATCACGTAGATCACTTTCGCATTGCTTATAACAACTTTTCATGAAATTTCACATTTCTTGTCACATTGTTTATATCTTGTTCTTATGTCTTCTAATAGACATAAATTCACATGTTCATATAGTCACCCATTTCATTACATATACAGGTACTCATATAACTCATTTCATTTCACATGTAGTTACTTATCCTTATATAATCATATAACATTCTTCTAGCTCATAGTCATATATATCATATCATAATATATATTCATATAATTCATAACCACATAGCTTATATTATTCTTCACATAATCACATAGATCACATACATATAATGCATACAAGGCATGTTTACACTGTACAATCATAATCAATATTCTACTCATACAATCATATTTTCAAAATGTCGGAAACAGACTGTCGCAAGTCTAATTTCTATCAAATAATATTTCCTACCAGTATGCACTCACCTGCCTCACTAGTTCATTTCGAACACTTATAACTCTTGTACATTCTTATAGCTTCGAATCTTCTTGGCTTGACTTCGATCGATATCTACACGAATACTACTTATATAAATGTCGGAGTTCGAATTGCTTATAACCAATCATATAACTTAAACTATACAAAGTACTAAATTAACAATTTCCATATAAGTAGTATCGGTACCCTACATTACAATACCGATACTTCTACCCTACGGTATCGATACCCAATTTTGATTCTGGAATTCATCTTCAAAATGGTACCGATATCTGCTCAATGGTATTAATACCTCCAGTATCGATACTACTCCTTTGGTATCGATACTCCTTGAACAATTTATCAACTTTTTCCTTATGGTATCGATACTTATTTAAACAGTATCGATACCCATACCCCAAATATCTCTCATTTTCTCTTTGAAGTATCGGTACTGAATGAACAATACCAATACCCCTTGCCCATAATTTATTTATCTTACCCGAAATTTACCAAACTTAATTAGATTTTCCACTTTAACCTCCTTTTAACCTTTTAGGCTTAACTTGTAACATCCTAAAAGTCGGGTCAATGACCAAAATAGAATTTTGGTAAATTTAGTGATCAATTTTAGAAAATATGGAAAGTTCAGAGATTTAAATGAAAAGTGTTGATGTTAGATTTAATAACAAAGTTTGAAAGTAATAAGGGTATTATGGTCATTTTTTAGGGAAGATTTTTATTTTCCCTTTATAAAGGGTAATAAACACGTGGGAAATGAGATAATTTCTCCAGAGCCTTCTTCAGTATTCTTCTTTCTCCTCTCCACCGTGGAGTCTTGTATAAGATATAGAACGTGATCTTGTTCCGGAACAATCCAAAGATTAGGATCAAGTCAAAGCAAGCAAAGCTAAGGTGAGTGTGTATTAGTTGATATATTATGATGAATGGAAATAAGACTTGTGACAAGTCTATTTCCTATATTAACATACATATAAGCATGTTATTGATATGAGCATAATTGTGATATATTATTGTATATGTGGTATGATATGTGTGAATGTATGTTACTGTTATGTGATTAAGATATCAATTATGTGATAATGAATGGTATGGATATATGGAAGGTGAAGTAAGCTAAAGTATACGAACAAAATGTATATAAGATAAGCCATGTGAATATGATTTATGAAAGTATGAGTGATATGATAAAAACATATGTTTATATGATATGGCTATGTGAATATATGGTAAACATAATAATGATGCCCATGTTACGTGTCATGAGAGCTAGAGGTATAGTTGGCATGCCAAGAGTCGAGGGTTCTACGTGGTCCTTCGGGACATATATGCAATTATGTGGAACATATATGTGGTATTTTGGTACACTTATTTGGTCCATTATATTATGTGTATGGTTCTTAAGGAGTGGTCATTCGGGATATAGTGGTCATTTGGGATAAATCAGTGGTTCTTCGGGACGTAGTGGTCATTCGGGACAAATATACAGTGCCCCTAGTGGGAATTTATTCGAGCTATGGTGATAACATCAGTGCACAACCTCAATGAACTCACATATCTTTAGTTCTCCAAGATGTACATAGACCAATAAAGAAATAATACATAAACTTAACATGATTGTCATATGTGATTGAACATTTGGATGTGAATGTATGAGTTTCATTTATTGCATATATGATATGTTCTATGTAAAATATGTTGATATGATATATGGGAATGTAAGTGAATATATATATAATTATATGATATGTTAGAGGTAATTTCATGAGAAATCTAGTGAACGCTATATATATATATATACATTGATGAGGAAGTGGTGAACTATATGATTAATGAAAATTGAGACCAAGCAGATAGTATATTAATTAAGGAAAAGGTATATAGATAAGTATAAAAGGATATTATATAAGTAGTGCAGGAAGATATATATGTTTAAAATAGAACTGTGAACTAACCTTGCTAAATTAGTAATGGATATGAAATTTAGTATAAGAATATAAGAAATCATATGAGAATATCAGAGGAATCAAATAACAATAAGTTATGAAAATGTATGTTTATTAAATGAAGATTTGGTGAGGAATGAATTAAGAGAATATAAGAAATTAGGATATTAAAATATGTAACGAGAATTTATGGGTGAAATGTGTCAGCTCTTGTGGGTACTATAAAATGAGTGTGGATATGTGTGCAAGTATACACAATCGAACAAGTAATAAAGTGATAAGTTGAGTATCGTCTCCATAGGGAATTGGGGAAATCAAATAGGTTTGTCAAGGCACTTTACTTTGTCACCTAAGTAAAGTTAGTGATGGTATATACAAATGATAATGCTGTGACAAAATGGAATGACTGATGTGGAAATTGAATGATGATGGTGTGGTAGTAATTGGATATGTCGTGGCAAATGAAATTGTAATGTGTGGGAACAAATAGAAATTTCAAGGCAAAATAAAATGCAAATACTTGATTTAACAAATAGGACTTTAGCTTTCTCACACGACAAGCAGCGATGGGAGTTATAAGGAAAACCTAAGTCTATTTCTCTAAATGGTATTTCTTCTATGCTTACCCTGCTCGACAGAGTCTACTGAGGTGCCCTATTCTATCTCTAGTAAGGGACTCGACATATTAAAGATGCCATGGAAAAACCGATTGGCGTAAACCCCTGCAGTGATCCTATTGGTCTAGATAACAAGATATGTCTCGATAATACCTTTTTGCGGCAGCATTAACATTTAACCTATCGTTCAAGAACAACTCCTTTTAGTCGAATGAAATCCTAACCTTATCTCTAAGGTAGATTAGGCCTAGTTACTACCTAGAACCCCTTGCTTATACAGTTCCTCCCTAGTTTCTCTCGAACACTAAGGATAATTTGCCAAGGTATTCTCTCGAACCCTCAAGACCTCCTAAGGAAATGCTACTCTCATAGCTCCTACAACTTTAAGGCATTAAGTTTCATAAACAAAACAGATTAAAGCATAGCATAACAACCATTCATTGAAATAAAAACTTAAACATCCAAGTGAACTCCCACAAATTAGGATTAGTTCATGGTGGGATTCGAAATAAACAAGCACAAAGCAAGTATCATTCATTCCTTACAACCCAATAACAAAATATGAAAGCAAAGAACTAAGGGAGGAGAGAAAGCCTTCGATGTGTACTGCCCAATGCTCCTATCGGCCACCAAGCACTACTCCTAGCGAACTGGCTCCTCTCGGATGCTCAAGACGCCACTCCCTCCGGCTTGTCAAGGAGAAATTCCACGGCAAGTAGGATTGACGGAGAAAGATGAGACATTCTCTCTCTAACTTTTTAAGCTCAAATCTGGGTGGAACCAAAATCTTCTTTAATGTGGCTTCATCCTCTATTTATAGGGAAAAAAATCTTAGGATTTGGTGTTAACTATCATAAAAAACCCCAAAACCATGGTTGAGTTACTTGGGAGTCGAGTAGGACATGCTATGATGCAACCTGGGTAGCTGGCTGAATGACTGGCATAATCCCGTCGCAGGCGCCCAAGGACAGACAAGATCTGCAAGGTCAGAAGGCGTCATCAGTAGAATCTGCGGTTGCAGCGTCGATCCCTCTAGGAGTATCTTCGAGGTAGATTTCTCGGGCAGAGGGCACGAAGAGTCGGGGACAGCTGGCTGGAAAATATATTCTTTCACATTGTGCACTTTCGAAATGCCGATCAAACTTGGCATTTTTATTTAGCTCAACAATCTCCATATGTCACGGCATTTTCTTTCCTCTTTTCCTTGCTTTCAATACCTGCACATCATCAGACAAATACCTTTCCCATAAAGCAGCACCGTTGTAAAAATAAAATGCCACGGCAAACCGAAATCAACCACATGCAACTAAATGCTTCTAAATGCATCTACATGGTCCTAAATGAACCTTCAGACATACAATAACTTAAGTAAAAAGGTCCCAAAATGTGACCTTTTACGGATTTATCAAAATGTTACATAGAAATATATAAAAATGAGAGATAAGATATGTAGGATTGCGATCAAAATTACAGGATTAAGAATAGGGTAAGTAAACGACTTAAATGAAGATAATAGAATGTGATATAAGCTAAATAGTGTAAAGTAAATGATTATAAGAATATGAAATAGTAAGACTCATATGTGATATTATAAGGTTTGTGTATGTATGTATTCATTTTATGAAGTGTACATGAAGATGTATGTTATAATAACATTAATTATTCATATGCATTGTTAGAAGTTTAGTTTATATATATGTTTTATAAGCCTCACTAAGTCATAGACTTAGTGTGTGATTGTTTCACACGTAGGTTATAGAAGAGAGAAGAGAAACTAAGAGGAGCAAGGCAGGTCAGCATCTTCCTTAAGAATATCGGATTAGGAATATATTAAATATATGCATTTTGTTTTATAGAATGTAGTTGACATGCAGTATAAAGATTTGAATAGTATAAGCTCTGATATGTTTTGTAAAACCCATTTATGTCAATTAATGATAAAATATTCATTTTATCGAATAATGAGTTGGATTTTTATCCACCTGTAAAGGAAAATGTTTTGACAAGTCAATGTTACACCTAGGATTCGAATCCGGATCGGATACGGGTTGAGGGTGTTACATTTAATGGTATCAGAGCTAAGGTTTAGCCGATTCTCGGCATAAACCAAAGTCCAAAGTGTCATAAAATGTGTACATGCCAACACAGAGTGAAAAAATTCTGATATGATAATGTAAGGAGTATGTTGTCTTACTAATAGAATAAGATTAGTTTAATATAGTAGAAATTTGATTATGAGAATTTCAAAGAAAGCGAAAGGTGAACCTGATGGTAGTAGCAATTCACTTACCCTGGCCAGGCAGGATGGAGAGCAGACATCTCAGGAAGTACCTCATAAGATCAAAGATTGATTTCAGAAAGTTGAAATCGTATCAGAATAGTGATAGAAGGTCTTAACTGTTGTGAATTAGAAAAGTGATATGAAGTAGTTTTGTTATTATGCGCATAAGATAGAATATGGTGGACAAGTGTCACCATAAGAACATTAAAAAGATCCAAGGATGTGGTGAATATTTATATAAGAGTTCAAGAATAGATGCATCAGTGACAAGTGTATAAGAGATATGGAGATAGAGTTTATGAATTTGAGACAAAAGGGATAATACTATGTTTATGTAACATCCCCAACCCATATCCGAACCGAATACGAGTATGAGGTGTCACATTGACTTTTCAAACTTTGACTCTTGACCAAATTCAAGGAAAATTTAAAACTTTCATTAGCATAGAAGCGGTTTATTTACATGAAATGACCAAAACAACCAAAATTGATCAGAGCATTCATAACTGACACTTTTCTTACATGCCAACAATATATACAACAAAATACATACTTTATCAGTTACTCATGATCTGATCTTCTGGCAGTGCTGCTGTTCTTGCTACTCCTAATTCTGTTCTTCCCGATTCTTGGTACCTACGTGTAAATCACTTACACACTAAGTCATGGACTTAGTGAGACAATAAATAAACATGTAAATATAACAATGCATTCATGAACATGCATTCTTTCCATATGATCATGACAACTTTATTTGGATGCATCTATTTCACTATAATATATATGATGATATCATGTACACATAACACATAACACATACATTCTCATGCTAATTTCACTTTAATTTATCTTTGTATTGCCCATGTACATTATTGAGAACAAAGGTATGCGAGTACATAGAGGTTGTGCACTATGCTATCACCACATCTCATATAATTCCCTCAAGGGGCACTTAATATTTGTCTCAAAGGACCACTATGTCCCGAAGGACCACTGACAATCCCTCGACTCTTGGCATGCCAATTATACCTACAACTCTCATATGAAATAACATGGGCTTAATTATAAATACATTTATCATTTCATCTCTTTCATCACTGTCCGTATAACCACATAAGTCACTTCATCTGATCATTTCCATTATTTCACATACCTGGAAGAATTCTCTGATAATAACATTCATTCATATAATTTCATGTTAATCATAAATGAAGAATGCATGGAATCACTATAACATTAACATATATATATATGTATGTACATGAATATGGAATCATAAATTCAATGATAAGAGATAGACTTATCGCAAGTCTTATCTCAATTCCATTTCATCTAGGATATGCACTCACCTTAGCCTTGTTTTGACTCGATTCTAATCCTTCGATTGTTCCGGAACAAGATTACGTTCTAAATCTACATAGTAGTACATTGATACATATCAGTATACTAATTGATATATTCTAAACTATCACTCCTTAGGCTAAAAAGAAAGCTATTTTTTATCTTTTAATGAAGGTATGCATCAATGCACTACACCATGTATCGATGCATCCCTTGACGGGTGCATCGATGCACTATCTATGCATCGGTATATAATTCCCATTCGATATTTGTATTTTAAACAGGTGCATCGATTCACTCCTTATGCATCGATGCACTAATTGCATTTGATGTTCATTTATTTGAGAGTGCATCGATACACATTGAAAGTGTATCGATGCACACAACCCAGAAATGACACTTTGAGCACGAAAATCCCTTCCTGGTCCTCTCAACTCTTCATATACCACCCCTTTTTATATTCTTAACTCTCATGCACCTATTTAAACTAATTAATACTCATTCAATATCTCATAACCTTCAAAATCCATTTCTCCCCATAGTATTTAAGAATTTCACTCAAATTCCCACATGTTCTATATCTGATTCTAACACTTCATATTTCTTAATTAAGTTGGTGGCAAGTCAAATTCAACTCTCAATTCTTATTATGAGCTTTATTTCGAAATTTCATTCAAGAACTCTTAATCTTTAATTCTTCCTACATCCTTCATCTTGTTGTTTTAAAGCAAATTAAGTTTTCCTTAAGCTTAATTAGCATATCATGAGCAAAACCAAACTTAAATATCAACTAATAAGAATTCTTACCTTTGCCTTGGCTAATACGCACAAAGAAGAAAGGAGGAGTAGAGTTGTCTGGAAGCTTGGATATTTGATTCCTCACATACACGTAGCCTCCCTATATATATAACCAAATAATTATTTTCCTTGCAAATAACCATTTTGTCCTTCTATTCTTTCTTCCTTGCAAATTAATCCTATACCAAAATACAATACTATTCAATTATTCTACTTTAGTCACCAAATTCTGAAGTTTTACAATTTAGTCACTAACTCGTATTTTGGGATGTTACAAATCTCTCCCCCTTAAGAAAATTCATCCTCGAATTTTCATTACGCGAAGAGATGGGGGTACTGAATCTTCATGTCCTCTTCACATTCCAACGTCGCTTCTTCTACCTTGTGATTTCTCCACAAAACTTTAACTAATGGAATAGTCTTGTTTCTTAATTGCTTAATTTCGTGAGCTAAGATTTTAACCGGTTCCTCTTCATAAGTCAAATCCGGTTGAATCTCGATCTCTCTGGAGTCACAATGTGGGAAGTATCAGATCAATATTTCCGAAGCATTGAGACATGAAAGACATTGTGAATTTTCTCCATTTCAAGTGGCAACGCTAGCTGATATGCCACTGCTCCAACTCTCTTTACGATCTCATACGGTCCGATGAATCTAGGTCTAAGTTTTCCCTTACGTCCAAACCTCAAAACTTTCTTCCATAGAGACACTTTGAGAAACACTTTATCTCCAACTTGATATTCTATCTATTTTCTCTTTAAATCTGCGTATGATTTCTGTCTATCAGCTGCTGCTTTAAGATTACTTTGAATTACTTAGACCTTTTCTTCCACTTACTGGATCAACTCAGGACCAATAATTTATTTATCTTTAATATCGAACCAATTTAGGGGCGTACGACATCTTCTTCCAGAAAGAGCTTCATAGGGAGCCATTTTGATGCTTGATTGATAACTATTGTTGTACACGAATTTAGCAAGTGGCAAGTACCTTTCCCATGATCCTTTAAACTGGATAACACAAGCTCTCAACATATATTCCAAAATTTGGATTGTTCTCTCTGATTGCACATCGATTTGAGGATGAAACGCTATACTAAAATTCAACCGGGTCCCCAACGCTTTATGTAATGATTTCCAAAACCGTGAAGTAAATATAGGATCTCGATCCGAAACAATAGAAACAGATACTCTATATAGATGTATAATCTCCCTGATGTACAACTCTGCATACTTGTCCATGTTAAAGTCAACTCGCACCGGAATAAAATGGGCTGACTTAGTCAATCTATCTACAATCACCCAGATGAAATCTCTTTTATTCGGAGTCAAAGGTAACCCCATTACAAATCCATTGTTACATTCTCCCATTTCCACTGAGGAATAGACATTGGTTGTAATAATCCTGACGGAACCTGATGTTCAGCTTTGACTTGCTGACACGTCAAAGATTTGGATACGAATTCCGTAATGTCTCTCTTCATTACAGGCCACCATTATCGACTTTTGAGATCCATATACATTTTGTTTCCTCCTGGATGCATAGTTAATAGACTACAATGAGCTTCCGTTAATAAGTCTTTCTTCAAATCATCATCATTTGGATCACCAGCCTCCATTGATAATATAGGATCCCATCAGTTTTCATTTCATAATCGATAACCTCTCCATCCCTTATCTGTTGTAACTTCTTTAAACACTTTTCATCTCCAGATTGCAATTCTTTAATTCGATCTAGACATGATGACTTGAGAGTCAATTCTGCACATATATCACCGTCTCCTCTTAACAATAGTATGGCATCCAAAGCTCGTAAGGCTGCAAACGTGTTTCGTCTTAAGCATCCACTACCATATTTGCTTTCCCCGGATGAAAATCAATCATTACATCATAATCCTTTAAGAACACCACCCATCTTTTTTGTCTTAAATTTAACTCCTTTTGGGTCATCAAATATTTCAAATTCTTATGATCTGTATACAAATAGAATTGTTCACCATTCAAGTAGTGACGCCAGATCTTAAGAGCGAACACTACCGCAGCTATCTTCAGATCATGCGTTGGATAATTCTTCTCGTGCGGTTTTAATTGCCTCGAAGCATAGGCCACCACTTTGCCTTTTTCATTAACAAGCATCCCAACTCGTTATGAGACGCATCACTGTACACTACATAATTCTTGCTAGATTCGGGTTGAATCAATACTGGAGCTTCTGTTAAAATCCTCTTTAGCTTTTCAAAACTCTCATGGCACTCCGAAGTCCAAGCAAATTTTACTTCTTTCCTCAATAACTTGGTTAGGGGTATTGCTATTATCGAAATTTTTTTAACAAACCTTCGGTAATAATCAACTAACCCCAGAAAACTCCAGACTTCTGACACATTCTTTGAAACTTCCCACTCTAAAATGGCTTTAATATTTTGGGGATCCACTCGAATTCCTTCCGCAATAATCACATATCCAAGGAACGTCACTTTCTTCAACCAGAATTCACATTTGGAGAGTTTGGCATAAAGCTTCTTTTCTCTCAAAGTCTGTAAATCGATCTTCAAATGCGAACTATGCTCTTCTTCTGACTTCGAATACACTAAAATATCGTCAATGAATACCACAATGAATCGATCCAAATAGGGTTGAAATATTCGGTTCATGAGATCCATGAAAGCAGCTGGTGCATTTGTAACTTCAAACGGCATTACAGTAAACTCATAATGACCATATCTCGTTCTGAATGTTGTCTTTGGAATATCCTTGTCTTGAATCTTCAATTGATGATAACCATAACGTAAATCAATTTATGAAAACACTGAAGCTCCCTTTAACTGATCAATAAATCTTCAATTCGGGGAGTGGATACTTGTTCTTGATGGTCACTTTATTAAGTTGCTTATAATCAATGCAAAGACGCATGGATCTATCCTTCTTTTTAACAAATAAAACTAGAGCTCTCCATGATGAGACACTTGGTCTGATAAACCCTTTGTCCAATAATTCTTGTAATTGAATCTTTAATTCTTGTAATTCTTTTGGGGCCATTCTGTATGGTGACATGGCAATAGGTACAGTTCCCGGCATGACTTCATTCTGAAATTCAACTTCTCTGTCTGGAGGCAAACCCGGTAACTCTGCAGGAAAAACGTCAGAAAACTCTCTGACTATATGAATTTCTTCAATTCCCTTCTCTTTTGCTCTCATATCCAGCACCCTTGCAATAAACCCTTGACATCCCTGTAGCAATAACTTCTTTGCCGACATCACTGATATTACATTAGCCAATGGGCTCCATCCTTCACTAAATACAATAACTTCTATACCTTCTGAACTTCTCAACGTTACTCTTTTCAGTCTACAATCAACATTGTCATGTAACGATATAACCAGTCATTCCCAGTATCACCTTGAATTCGTCAAAAGGTAATTCCATCATATTAGGAGGGAATTCAATTCCCTGAATCCGTATGGGACACCCTCGACACACCATATTAACTCGAGCACTGCGTCCTAACATATTAGTCACTATTACCTCACAGCTACTAGATTCTAACGAAATATTCAATTCTTTCACTAACTTGCTACAAATATAAGAATATATAGACCCCGAAACAATCAATACAAACACATTCTTGTCATACAATTAGAAGATACCTGCTATTATCTCTGGGTCATCTCTATCCTCGCTAGTCTTGAGATTATATACATGAACTGTATAACGTATTTCTTGCGGAGCTGTAGAACGTATTTCTTGCGGAGCTGATGTAACATTCTCAATATCGGTTTAGTGACCAAATTGTAAAGTTTCAAAAATTGGTGATTAAAGTAGGATAATTGAATAGTTCAATGATTTAGTGAAAATATGATGAAGGTTATTTAGTAATTATTGAATGAATTAAAGGGTAAAATGGTAAATTGACAAGTAAGATTTTTATATTCCTTTTATAAGAAAAGAAACCACGTGGGAAATGAGAGAATTATCCAGAGTTTTCTTTCTTTTTCTTCCTCTTCCCGTATCTCCAAGCTCAAAGGTGAGTTTCTTTGTTTATGGATTAATTGTTGATTTTAAGGTTGGGTTTTGATTTTTAGATGATAACTAAGCTTAAGGAAAGCTTAAGTTATCTTAAAATCAAAGTATGATGGAGTTTTGAGGGATTAAAGATTTGAGGTTCTTAGGTGAAATCTTGAAATAGAGTTCATAACTAGAGTTGAAAGTTAAATTTGACTTGTCAAGTGTCTAATTAAGAAGTTAGAAGCCATAGAATTGAAATTAAAACATATTGCAAATTTGGTTTAATTCTTGAGTTACATATGAGGAATAGAATTTTGAAGTTAAAGATGGTTTATATGGATATAAATTGGTTTAAGCATGTGTATATGAGTTGAGAACATGAAAAATATTAAGCATTTGAGTTGATTTGAGTAGATTTTCGGGCTTAAAAATGAATTCCGGGCTATGTGCATCGATGTGCACCGATGCATCAAGGGTAAATTTCCAGAATTTTTCAATGTGTATCGATGCACAGGAAGTGCATCGATACACCCATTAAAAATGAAAACATCGAATACAATTAGTGCATCGATGCATAAAGAGTGCATCGATGCACCCCCTTAAAAATGAAAACATCGAAGGTGATTTGTGTATCGATGCATGGGTAGTGCATCGATGCACTTCAAGGGAAATAGAATTATACTTTTCTTTTGGTCTAAGAAATGATGGATTAGTGTATATCAATTGGATACTAATATGTATCAATGTATGATTATATAGATATCGAGCACGAACAAGTTCTGGAACGATTATCAAGTTATGATTCGATCGCAAGAGAGGAAATTATAAAAATGGATTGGAACTTAGTGAGACCAAGGTGAGTGCGCATTATTTTATATATGATGTTTAATGGGAAATAAGACTTGCGACAAGTCTATTTTCTATAGTATTGTGCATGAAGCATGAACATGAACATGTGTTTGTTATGAGTGTCTGATTTATATGTTATGGTATATGTTGACATGTTATTGTATATGTATTTCATTGTTGATGTGAATATATGCTATGTTATGATGATATAAACTATATGATATGATAAGAAATTATATGAATATAAAAGAGAAGTTATGTGATAAGATCTTTGATATATATATAAATGGAATATAAGATTACGCGAATACATGATATGAGATCAATTAGGTAATAATATGGGAATATGGTAAAAAGCCAGTTTAGAAAAAATGATAGGAATGAAGTAATCAAGTGTAAATGTTATATAAACAATAAGAATGTGAGTTGGGTAAGTGAATAGTAGTATGAACATTTATGTGAAATAGTAAAATAGAATTATATCATTGAATGAGAATTGAAACAAGATAGATAATATTGACCTATGATGATATGAGAATAGTAGATCAAATAGGAGACTTGAACATAAGTGATAATAGGAACACAAAAGATGAGATAGATGGGAAAGATACATATGCTTAAATAAAATTATGATATATGGGTTGTATGATGGAAATCTACGTAGTCATATTAGAAAGTTATAGGTACTATGAATTGAATTAGGTAAATAGATTATAGTATATAAATGAAATAATAGAAGTGATATATGTTTATGAGTATGACAGAAGTGATATGATCTAGGTGAATCATAGAATGAGGTATAAGCTATATGATATGATATAAGTTATTTTACATATATGATAAGCTATTAATCAGGACATATGAGATTATGAGAAGGAGAATATAAATGATGTGAATACAAGTATAGGAAAAATGATATATATATATACATATATATATATATATATATATATATATATATATATATATATATATTTAGGAAGATGAATTACATGAAAACACATTTAGATGATGAAATGATGGATTATATGAACATGTGAATATCTATATATATATATATATATGATAAGACATAAAAATAAGATATAAGCAATGTGACAAGAAATGTGAAATAGTATGAAAAGTGGATATGAGCTACGTGATATGTGAAAGTGATTTACGTGTTTATGCGTATATGTGATTCAACTGATGTGACATAATCTACGTGCTATGTGAAAGTGAACTACGTGTTTATGTGAAAATGTGAAATGACATAAATGATGATGCCCATGTTATGTGTCATGAGAGCTAGGGTATAGTTGGCATGACAAGAGTCGAGGGTCTACGCGGTCCTTCGGGACATATATGTATTCTTTGGAACATGTGTGAGGTCTTTTGAGACACATACTTGATCCCTGGCATAGGTATATGATTCTTAAGGAATTTTCTACGTGGTCCTTAGGGACAACCTTATATGGCACTTCGGTGTATTTCTACGCGGTACTACGATGCAATTCTACGTGGCACTTCGATGCATTTATGCGAGCTGTGGTGACAACATTAGTGTACAACCTCTATAGACTCACATATCTATAGTTCTCTCATGTGTACATGGGCTAATAAAGAAATAACAACAAATATATTACATGTGACTTGTATGCTTTTGTGCTATGAATGGTATTATATGATTTATATGATAATATGTGGATTGTATGATTAAATGAGTCAAATGTTGGTTAAAATGCTAGTTATAAGAGGATATGTATTAAGTGATATTAACGATAATAATATTGATAATGAAATAAGGCTAATGATGAAAATGATGAGTGATGAATATATGTGTGTATATGTTCTTATATGTAATGATATATTGCATATGTGTTATAGGGATTTGTTACATGAATAAGGGTATGAGTGATAGTAGTAATTGTTCATGCGTGATTACAAGCTATAGTTTATATTTTATGTTTATTACCTCACTAAGTCATAGACTTAGCGTGTGATTGTTTTACACGTAGGTTACCGAAGTGAGATGAGTTAAGAGCAATGTGGAGCAAGACAGATCAGTTCTCCTTACCAAAGGTCAGATCAGAAGAAATGTGAATAATATGTATTTTAATATATAAAGTTTTAGTTGATATTTATTCAAAATAATATATTGTATAAGCCCTGAATAGTTCGGTAAAGGTTTTGAATAAGTTATATGTAGTAATAAATTTTAAATTACTCACTATTTTATACAAGTAAAGGTTTTGAAAATCAATGTAACACTTCAGACTCGGATCGGGTCGGATACGGGTTGGGGGTGTTATATTAATGTTATCAGAGCTAATGTTTAGCCGATTCTAGGCTTAAACCGAAGTTAAATGAGATTTAAAATGTGTACATGCCAACACAAGTCAATAATTTCTGATATAAGTGTAAGGAGTATATTGTCTTGCTAATCGAAAAGTGATAGGGAGAAGTTTTATTATTTCGTGGATAAGATAAATAAGGTGAACAAGTGTCACCATAAGAGCGTTAAAAGATCAAATGATGCAGTGAGAATTGGTAGAAGAGTTCAAGAATAAGTGTATCAGTGACAAGCGTAAAAATGTATAAAGTCAGCTTATGAATTCAAACGAAGGGATAGTATTGTGTATACGCAAGAGTGTTTATATGATAAGGGTTTGCAGTTAAGACGGAAAGGGTTAGCGTTGGCTAACCAGAGTACGTGATAAAATGTACTGGAATTATAAGATTATAAGATATTGTCAGGATATGATAACCAAATATGAAATGGATCTGGATACAATTGTATATTTTGATCATAATAATGTGGTATAGTAAAGGAAAATAAAGTAAGGATTTGCATATTTGAGTAAAGTTGAGGATTGATAAGAAGAGTTTCGATGATCAGATTATAGACAAATGAAGTCAGAATGTGACTTGAGCACGGAAATTACAGGATGTATGAGAATAGAGGTGAAATTGATAAGTTAAATAAACTAATCTTGAGATAATTTCAATTGGAAAGAATGTATATGATTGGTTGACTAGGGCTTATGCCCTAGATTGGACAGATGTTATTGACTAGCTGTCAGAGTAAAGGTGATAGAGTTATAAATTTGAGGAAAAGATAGAGTTGAGTTAATCAATTATGATGTGAAACTAAATAGTTATTATTCTGATCAGATAACTATGATTAGAAAGAAATAAGTATTTGCATGGAACCTTAAGGAATGAAAATACCAGTATAAGAAATGATAAAGAATGAAGTTTTGTATAAGTAAATGGGTTATCAAAGTTATGAGGATGCCATGAAGATTGGTACATAGAGATGAGTATAGGATAAGACAAGAGTATGGAACATGAAAGGAAAGATATGATTTGGGTATAATAATAAACAAATAATGGAAAAAAATGAAAGGGATGAGTTTAAAGGATCAGATACGATAAAGGTTATATGGAAGTGATGACAATTTTGATATAGAAGTAAGAAAGTGTGCAAGGTGATTGTGAAAAGATTCTTTAAAAGTGTATGTTAATTATATTTAAAGAAGATCTAATGTTTGTTCTCGTCAAATGATGTTGGAAAATGATTGGTTATTATTATAGATAATTAAAGAGGATTTATGAGGTTAATGATGAAATGGATGTTATTGTCTACATGATTAGTGATATTATATGAATCGTAGAAATGTCAAATAAAATGCATAATGGAAGGAGAGAAAGACAGAAAGGGATTAAAGTTACTAGTTACTATTTATATGATCATGATAGTAGATAAATGTATAAGGAAAAATAGTTGAAGAAATAAAGGAATGAAAGATTAAGAAGGAGGTAACATGAACAATAGAAGATATGTTCTTATTGATTTGTTTAGTGAAATTCGAGACGAATTTTCTTTAAGGATGGGAGATTTGTAACATCCTTAATACCGGGTTAGTGACCAAATTGTAAAGTTTCAGAAATTGGTGATTAAAGTAGTAATTGAATAGTTAAATGATTTATTAGAATATATGAAGGTTATTTAGTATTATTGAATGAATTAAAGGGTAAATGGTAAATTGACAAGTAAGATTTTTATATTCATTTTATAAGAAAATGAACCACGTGGGAAATGAGAGAATTATCCAAAGTTTTCTTTCTTCTTTTTCCTCCTCCCGTATCTCCAAGCTCAAAGGTGAGTTTATTTGTTTATGGATTAATTGTTGATTTTAAGGTTGGGTTTTGATTATTAGATGATAACTAAGCTTAAGGAAAGCTTAAGTTATCTTAAAATCAAAGTATGATGGAGTTAGGAGGGATTAAAGATTTGAGGTTCTTAGGTGAAATCTTGAAATAAAGTTCATAACTAGAGTTGGAAGTTAAATTTGACTTGTCAATGGTCTAATTAAGAAGTTAGAAGCCATAGAATTAGAATTAAAACATATTGCAAATTTGGTTTAATTCTTGAGTTACATATGAGGAATTGAATTTTGAAGTTAAAGATGGTTTATATGGATATAAATTGGTTTAAGCTTGTGTATATGAGTTGAGAACATGAAAGGGGATGAAAGATGAAGAATTTGAGTTGATTTGAGTAGATTTTCAGGCTTAAAAATGAATTCTGAGCTATATGCATCGATGCACATTCAATGTGCACCGATGCATCAAGGGTACATTTCCAGAATTGTTCAATGTGTATCGATGCACATGAAGTGCATCGATGGACCCATTAAAATGGAAACATCGAATGCAATTAGTGCATCTATGCATAAGGAGTGCATCAACGCACCCCCTTAAAATGAAAACATCGAAGGAGATTTGTCTATTGTTGCATGGGTAGTGCATTGATATACTTCAAGGGAAATAAAATTATACTTTTCTTTTGGTATAAGAAATGATGGATTAGTGTATATCAATTGGATACTAATATGTATCAATGTATGATTATATAGATATCGAGCACGAACAAGTCCCGGAATGATTATCATGTTATGATTCGATCGCAATAGAGGAAATTATAAAAATGGATTGGAACTTAGTGAGGCCAAGGTGAGTGCGTATTATTTTATATATGATGTTTAATGGGAAATAAGACTTGCGACAAGTCAATTTTTTATAGTATTGTGCATGAAGCATGAATATGAACATGTGTTTATTATGAGTGTCTGAGTTATATGTTATGGTATGTGTTGACATGTTATTGTATATGTATTTCATGGTTGATGTGAATATATGCTATGTTATGATGATGTAAACTATATGATATGATAAGAAATTATATGAATATAAAAAAGAAGTTATGTGATAAGATCTTTGAGATATATAGAAATGGAATATAAGATTACGTGAATACATGATATGGGATCAATTAGGTAATAATATGGGAATATGGTAAAAAGCCAGTTTAGAAGAAATGATAGGAATGAAGTAATCAAGTGTAAATGTTATATAAACAATAAGAATGTGAGTTGGGTAAGTGAATAGTGGTATGAACATTTATGTGAAATAGTAAAATAGAATTATATCATTGAATGAGAATTGAAACAAGATAGATAATATTGACCTATATGATGATATGAGAATAGTAGATCAATTAGGAGACTTGAACATAAGAGATAATAGGAACATATAAGATGAGTTAGATAGGAAAGATACATATGCTTAAATAAAATTATGATATATGGGTTGTATGAAGGAAATCTACGTAGTCATATTAGAAAGTTATAGGTATTATATGAATTGAATTAGGTAAATAGATTATATTAGTATATAAATGAAATAATAGATGGGATATATGTTTATGAGTATGACAGAGGTGATATGATCTAGGTGAATATCATAGAATGAGGTATAAGCTATATGATATGATATAAGTTATTTTATACATATATGGATATAAGCTATTAATCAGGACATATGAGATTATAAGAAGGAGAATATAAATGATGTGAATACAAGTATAGGAAAAATGATATATATATATATATATGATAAGACATAAAAATAAGATATAAGCAATGTGACAAGAAATGTGAAATAATATGAAAAGTAGATATTAGCTACGTGATATGTGAAAGTGATTTACGTGTTTATACGTATATGTGATTCAACTTATGTGACATAATCTACGTGCTATGTGAAAGTGAACTACGTGTTTATGTGAAAATGTGAAATAACATAAATGGTGATACCCATGTTATGTGTCATAAGAGCTAGGGTATAGTTGGCATGCCAAGAGTCGAGGGTCTACGCGGTCCTTCGGGACATATATGTATTCTTTGGAACATGTGTGAGGTCTTTTGAGACACATACTTGATCCATGGCATATGTATATTATTCTTAAGGAATTTTCTACGTAGTCCTTAGGGACAACCTTATATGGTACTTTGGTGCATTTCTACGCTGCACAACGGTGCAATTATACGTGGCACTTCGATGCATTTATACGAGCTGTGGTGACAACATTAGTGCACAACCTCTATAGACTCATATATATATAGTTCTCACCTGTGTACATGGGCTAATAAAGAAATAACAACAAATATATTACATGTGACTTGTATGCTTTTGTGCTATGAATGGTATTATATGATTTATATGATAATATGTGGATTGTATGATTAAATGAGTCAAATGTTGGTTAAAATGTTAGGTATAAGAGGATATGTATTAAGTGATATAAACGATAATAATATTGATACTGAAATAAGGCTAATGATGAAAATGATGAGTGATGAATATATGTGTGTATATGTTCTTATATGTAATGATATATTGCATGTGTGTTATAGGGATTTGTTACATGAATAAGGGTACGAGTGATAGTAGTAATTGTTCATACGTGATTACAAGCTATAGTTTATATTTTATGTTTATTACCCCACTAAGTCATAGACTTAGCGTGTGATTGTTTCACACGTAGGTTACCGAAGTGAGATGAGTTAAGAGCAATGTGGAGCAAGACAGATCAGTTCTCCTTACCAAAGGTCAGATCAGAAGAAAGGTGAATAATATGTATTTTAATATATAAAGTTTTAGTTGATATTTATTCAAAATAATATATTGTATAAGCTCTGAATAGTTCAGTAAAGGTTTTGAATAAGTTATATGTAGTAATAAATTTTAAATTACTCACTATTTTATACAAATAAAGGTTTTGAAAAGTCAATGTAACACTTCGGACTCGGATACGGGTTGGAGGTGTTACAGCTGATGATTCTGATTGACTTCTTCCTTTACCTCTACCTCTTCCCCTCGGAATAACCGAGGCAGACCTCTCTGGCTGTACCGATTCACCAGCTATCATAGGACAATCCCTAACAAAATATCCGATGTCCCCACATTTAAAACAAGCTCCATAAATCATTCTACATATCCCCGAGTGATTCTTTCCACAATGTGGACATTATCTGACTTGTCTCGGGTTAGATCTTCCGACTCCGGATCCCACTGACTGAGTTTGTCGTCCCCTCATTGGATTTGATCCCCTTGCGAAGGATGCCACTGACTCTGATCTAGACTGAGATCGAGGACCAGCATCTCAGCCCCTTTTTGATGGTGTCGAACTCGACGATGCACCTGTTCTTTTTTATGTCTAAGCTCGAGAATCTTCGAACCTTTCATTCTAAGCTTTTTCTAGAGCTTTAGCACGGTTCACCACTTCTTGAAACGAGGATAGATTTTACACAATTAACATTTCCTTCAGTCTTAGACGTAAACCTTCTACGAACCAATCACAAACATCCTTTTCTGTAGGAATAAGCTCTGCAGCAAAGCGACTCAACTTGTTGAATTCACACTTGTATTCATAAACTATACGGTTCTATTGCTTCATGTTCATGAACTCTTGCTTCATTTGTCGGATGAACTGATATCTGATGTATTTATGCTTGAACTCTTCTAAAAACAAAGACCAAGTTACTTGATCACCGGACATTCTCAATGTAACGTTGGTCCACCAAATCCTTGCTTGCCCTTTCAGCAAGGAAATCACTCAATCTAGCTTATCAGTATCGGAACAATGAAGTCCCTCAAGCATGATTTTCACGTCATTAAGCCAAATGTCCATAGTAACATGACCTTCTTCGACTTCACCTCTAAACTCTGGTGCTCCTAAACCCTTCAACTCATTTACAACATTCATTCTTGGAGTTGAAGTAACAGAAGGTAGGAAACGCACCAATACCGCGTCCAGTGTTTCAAAGAACACATCTTGATTACTTACAAGCACTCCAGAGGGTGCCTGATCTTCACTCTGCCTGGCCAGGGCAGGTGAATTACTACTTTCAGCGGGCCTATCATCTCCCTCTTCACTTCTAGAGCTACCATGTCTGGATATCTATAAAATATACCTATATCATTCTATCAGCAAAACAACATACTTACTATTATATCAGATCAGAAGTTTTCACTATTTTGCTGACATGTATACTTTATAGGACACTTTAGACTATGGTTTATACCGAGAATCGACTAAACCATATCTCTGATACCATTAAATGTAACATCCCCAACCCGTATCCGACCCGAATACGAGTCTGAGGTGTCACATTGACTTTTTAAACTTTAACTCTTGACTAAATTCAATGAAAATTTAAAACTTTCATTAACATAGAAGCAGCTTATTTATATGAAATGACCAAAACAACCAAAATTGATCAAAGCATTCATAACTGACACTTTTCTTACATGCCAACAATATATACGAAAAAATACATACTTTATCAGTTACTCCTGATCTGATCTTCTGGCAGTGCTGCTGTTCTTGCTACTCCTAATTCTGTTCTTCCCGATTATTGGTTCCTACGTGTAAATCACTTACATGCTAAGTCATGGACTTAGTGAGGCAATAAATAAACATGTAAATATAACAATGCATTCATGAACATGCATTCTTTCCATATGATCATGACAACTTTATTTGTATGCATCTATTTCACTATAATATATATATGATGATATCATGTGCATATAACACATACATTTTCATGCTAATTTCACTTTAGTTTATCTTTGGATTGCCCATGTACATTATTGAGAACAAAGGTATGCGAGTACATAGAGGTTGTGCACTATGCTGTCACCACAGCTCGTATAATTCCCTCAAGGGGCACTAAATATTTGTCCCGGAGGACCACTGATTGTTCTGAAGAACCACTATGTCTTGAAGGACCACTGATAATCTCTCGACTCTTGGCATGCCAATTATACCTATAGCTCTCATATTAAATAACATGGGCTTAATTATAAATAAATTTATCATTTCATCTCTTTCATCACTGTCCGTATAACCACATAAGTCACTTCATCTGATCATTTTCATTATTTCACATACCTGGAAGAATTCTCTGATAATAACATTCATTCATATAATTTCATGTTAATCATGAATGAAGAATGCATGGAATCACTATAACATTAACATATATATATATATGCAAGTACATGAATATGGAATCATAAATTCAATGATAAGAGATAGACTTATCACAAGTCTTATCTCAATTCCATTTCATCTAGGATATGCACTCACCTTAGCCTTGCTTTGACTCGATTCTAATCCTTCGATTGTTTCGGAACGAGATTACGTTATAAATCTACATAGTAGTACATTAACACATATCAGTAAACTAATTGATATATTCTAAACTATCACTCCTTAGGCTAAAAAGAAAGCTATTTTTATCTTTTAATGAAGGTATGCATCGATGCACTATACCATGTATCGATGCATCCCTTGACGGGTGCATCGATGCACTATCTATGCATCGATGCATAATTCCCATTCGATATTTGTATTTTAAACAGGTGCATCAATGCACTCCTTATGCATCAATGCACTAATTGCATTCGATGTTCATTTATTTGAGAGTGCATCGATACACATTGAAAGTGCATCGATGCACACAACCTAGAAATGACACTTTGAGCACGAAAATCCCTTCCTGATCCTCTCAACTCTTCATATATCACCCCTTTTTATATTCTTAACTCTTATACACCTATTTAAACTAATTAATACTCATTCAATATGTCTTAAACTTCAAAATCCATTTCTCCCCATTGTATTTAAGAATTTCACTCAAATTTCCACATGTTCTAAATCTGATTCTAACACTTCATATTTCTTAATCAAGTTGGTGGCAAGTCAAATTCAACTCTCAATTCTCATTATGAGCTTTATTTCGAAATTTCATTCAAGAACTCTTAATCTTTAATTCTTCCGACATCCTTCATCTTGTTGTTTTAAAGCAAATTAAAATTTCCTTAAGCTTAATTAGCATCTCAGGAGCAAAACCAAACTTAAATCTCAACTAATAAACAACTAATAAGAATTCTTACCTTTACCTTGGCTCATACGCACAAAGAAGAAAGGAGGAGAAGAGTTATCTGGAAGCTTGGATATTTGATTCCTCACATACACGTGGCCTCCCTATATATATAACCAAATAATTGTTTTCCTTACAAATGACCATTTTGTCCTTCTATTCTTTCTTCCTTGCAAATTAATCCTATACCAAAATACAATAGTATTCAATTATTCTGCTTTAGTCACTAAATTCTAAAGTTTTACAATTTAGTCACTAACTCTTATTTTGGGATGTTACAGTTTAAGCAAGAATATGGATACGATAAGGGTTTGTATTCTAGATGGGGAAAGTTAGCGTTGGCTAACAAGATTATGTGATGAAAAATATATCGGAATTATAAGATTTTGAGATATTGCCGGGATAAGATAACCAAAGATGATGTGGATCTGAATACAGTTGTATATTTTGATCATAATAATGTGACATAGTGAAGAAGGGAAGGATTCATATGTTTACGGAAAGTTAAAGAGTAATAGAAAAGTTTAAGAATAAATATATCAGCAATCAATTTATATGACAGAGAAAGTTAGACTGCTTGAGTTGGGAAATAGAGAAATTGTAACGTATAGGGATATGAATATAGTTTGATAAGTTGATAAAATTGTTGTTAAGTTATTCAAAGGAAAATGATGTATGTAAGTGAAGTATGGAGGGCTTGTGCCTAGACTAAAAGAATATTATTGGTGTTGAAATTGTTCTTTCTAAGAAGTGATGAATTGTGTTAAAGATCTAGAGAGATCTCAGAAGGAATAAGAGAATTCGTATCTAAAAAAACCTATCGCAGAGAGACAGAGATTATGATTTTCAATTATAGACTCGGTTTGAATTAGTGTATTCCATATCAAAGGACCAAATTTGATAAAAGACAGATACGTTTGAATAGTAGAGTCTGGTACTGGAAGATTAAATAAGGAGTTAAGAATGAATTAAATACATTAATACTGAGCTAATTTCGACCGGAAAGAGTGTATATGATTAGAAGAACTGTTGCGGACTGACAAGGTTGAGTGATGAAGAATGTAGTTAAAAGATTAAAGATGATGTCAGGATAAGATAACAAAGTATGGTGTAAATTTGTAAATGGTTATGTATTTGATTATATAAATGTGATGTAGTGAAAGTGATATGGATTAATATGTTTGAAGGAAGTTAAGGATATATGTATTGTGATGCGAACAAGGACTTTACAAAGAATAAGATTTGTGAAAAGAGTGTTAATTATCAAAGTTATGAAGAGGTGATAAAGATCAGTAATAAGAGAGATGAGCATAAGTGATAGAAAAAGAGCATGGAATAAGGAAACGAAAGGATGAAGTTTAAAGAATCATATGTGATAAAGGTTATGTTTCTTGGTTAAGCATATTTAGTTAGAGAAATAAAAAATAATTTATATGTATTAAAGAAGTTGGTTATTACTGCAAGACAATTAAATATTGATAAGAAATTTGATTAATTAATGATTTTGAGTGTTAAGAACTGATACTACTGGTTATATGATAAGTGACATGATAAGGATGTATAAATGAAAAAAGTAGTTGAAGAACGAAAGGAATGAAATATTAAGTAAAGGAAACAACATAAGAGCATTAGAAGATGTGTTCTTATTGTGTGTGCAGTGAAAATTCGAGGATGAATTTTCTTTAAAGGATGAGAGATTTGTAACATCCCAAAAGTCAGGTCAATGACCAAAATAAAATTTTGGTAAATTTAGTGATCAATTTCAGAAAAGATGGAAAGTTCAGGGATTTAAATGAAAAGTGTTGATGTTGGATTTAATAACAAAGTTTGAAAGTAATAAGGGTATTATGGTCATTTTTAAGGGAAGATTTTTATTTTCCCTTTATAAAGGGTAATAAGCACGTGGGAAATGAGATAATTTCTCCAGAGCCTTCTTCAGTCTTCTTCTTTCTCCTCTCCACCGTGGAGTCTTGTATAAGATATAGAATGTAATCTTGTTCTGGAACAATCCAAATATTAGGATCGAGTCAAAGCAAGCAAGGCTAAGGTGAGTGCGTATTAGTCGATATATTATAATGAATGGAAATAAGACTTGTGACAAGTCTATTTCCTATATTAACATACATATAAGCATGTTATTGATATGAGCATAATTGTGATATATTATTGTATATGTGGTATGATATGTGTGAATGTATGTTATTGTTATGTGATCAAGATATCAATTATGTGATAATGAATGGTATAGATATATGGAAGGTGAAGTAAGCTAAAGTATGTGGACAATATGTATATAAGATAAGCCATATGAATATGATTTATGAAAGTATGAGTGATATGATAAGAATATATGTTTATATGATATGGCTATGTGAATATATGGTAAACATAATAATGATGCCCATGTTATGTGTCTTGAGAGCTAGAGGTATAGTTGGCATGCCAAGAGTTGAGGGTTCTACGTGGTTCTTCGGGAAATATATGTAATTCTTTGGAACATATATGTGGTACTTCGATACACTTATTTGGTCCATTGTATTATGTGTATGGTTCTTAAGGATTGGTCCTTCGGGACAAATATACAGTGCCCTTAGTGGGAATTTATTCGAGCTGTGGTGACAGCATCAGTGCACAACCTCAATGAACTCACATATCTTTAGTTCTCCAATATGTACATGGACTAATAAAGAAATAATATACATAAACTTAACATGATTGTCATATGTGATTGAACATTTGGATGTGAATGTATGAGTTTCATTTATTGCATATATGATATGTTCTATGTGAAATATGTTGATATGATATATGGAATATAAGTGAATATAATATAATTATATGATATGTTAGAGATAATTTCATGAGAAATCTAGTGAACGCTATATATATATATTATACATCGATAAGGAAGTGGTGAACTATATGATTAATGAAAATTGAGACCAAGCAGATAGTATATTAATTAAGGAAAAGGTATATAGATAAGTATAAAAGGATATTAGATAAGTAGTGCAGGAAGATATATAAGTTTAAAATAGAACTGTGAACTAACCTTGCTAAATTAGTAAGGGATATGAAATTTAGTATAAGAATCTAAGAAATCATATGAGAATATTAGAGGAATCAAATAACAATATGTTATGCAAATGTATGTTTATTAAATGAAGATTTGGTGAGGAATGAATTAAGAGAATATAAGAAATTAGGATATTATAATATGTAACGAGAATTTATGGGTGAAATGTTAAATAGAAACATATAGAAATGAGAGATAAGATATGTATGATTGCGATCAAAATTACAGGATTAAGAATAGGGTAAGTAAACGACTTAAATGAAGATAGTAGAATGTGATATAAGCTAAGTAGTATAAAGTAAATGATTATAAGAATATGAAATAGTAAAACTCATATGTGATATTATAAGGTTTGTGTATGTATGTATTCATTTTATGAAGTGTACATGAAGATGTATGTTATAATAACATTAATTATTCATATGCATTGTTAGAAGTTTAGTTTATATTATATGTTTTATAAGCCTCACTAAGTCATAGACTTAGCGTGTGATTGTTTCACACGTAGGTTATAGAAGCGAGTAGAGAAACTAAGAGGAGCAAGACATGTCAGCATCTTCTTTACGAATATCGGATCAGAAATATATTAAATATATGCATTTTGTTTTATAGAATGTAGTTGGCATGTACTATAAAGATTTGTATAGTATAAGCTCTGATATGTTTTGTAAAACCCATTTATGTCAATTAATGATAAAATATTCATTTTATCGAATAGTGAGTTGGATTTTTATCCACCTGTAAAGGAAAATATTTTGACAAGTCAATATGACACCTAGGGTTCGAATTCGGGTAAGATACGAGTTGAGGGTGTTATATAACTACACTATTCAAATCAAATAAGATCACTTTAATTCATCCTAATATCCAATTTCCTACATACACACTTGAATTCAATAATCATACCAACTTATCAACATGTTCCAAATTCAGTTATAACACTTTGAATTTCTTATTTCAGTTCATGACAAGTCAAATTCAACTTAAAAATCCATTTACACATTCTTTTTCAATAATTCACTTAAAAACTCATTTTACTTAATCTCTCATAACTCATCAATCTTTGAGTTTTAAGTCACCTTAAGCATTATTTAAGCTTATGTATCAGCCAAAGACTAAAACCCAAATTTAAAAATCAAGGAATAACCAACTTACCAAGAACTCACCTTGAAATAGAGCTCACAGGAAGAGAAGAAAATAACCAGGTTCCAGATTCTCTTTTTCCTTTTCTCCCATTTCCACGTGTTTAATATCCTTTATAAAGGGAAGATAAAAATCATTCATTTGAAAAAACCAATTTACCCTCACTTCATTCAATATTTACTAAACTATCATTCACAAAATATTACCAATTAAATCCCTAAATTTTTCATTTTTTCTCAAATTGATCACCAAATTTTAAAAACTTTCATTTCAATCACTAGCCCGATTTTTGGGATGTTACAGAAATAGAGTCTATATGGTGTTGATGTTGATTCGTTTCTATTGGCGAATATGAAAATATATGTAATATCAGTATATCATATTATAAGTTTTTTTTCCTTTCATACTGCATTGCATCACTGTATTTGTATCGAATTTCAGCTTCTTCATGTATATATAGTTGTTTAGATTTAATTACTATGCGCTGATAGTTGACAGAACTAAACCATATAAACTTTTTTAAAACCAATCATTTTAGGTTTGAATGAGTTAGAGTTCATTTTGTTTTAAAATAATGTATTTTTAGATTCATTAATCAAGTTTTTCAAATTGTTAATACAAATTATAATAAATAATTTAATTTATATAAATTTATATTTTAATTTAATAAAAAATTACACATGAATTATCTTATATAATTTACAAAACACTTAATAAAATAAAGATAATATATATAGAATATAGTTTATTAAAATTTTATAAATTAAAATTTTCAATCAAACAAAGAAGTTCAATCAATCAAATATAAATTAAATTATTGTCCTTATATTATAAACATATTATGATATACATTTTGTTCTTATTTCCAGGTAATATAATGTCAAATTTATTATTATAGTTTATTTTGAAAGGTGCTTGAAGAATTTCAGATTATGTCTACGGTATTTGAGGTATTTTTTAATGAAACAAAAGCTATTTTCATATTTTAGAGGTAAAAGGAAAATGAGTTGGATCTTTTTGGATCTAAAGTTCCTCGACGGCGACGGTGAGCAGTGATAAAACTTAATAGTGATAAAAATTGTGGTGAGCGGTAGAGGATTCTGTCCGTATTAATAGATCAAATTTATATTTTATCTAAAATTTAAGGATTAAATTAATATTTTATCTAAATTTCAAGATCAAATTAATATTCTATCTAAAATTTAGGAGATATATTAAAATTTGTATATTTTATTAACATTTCATTTCATCAAACTAACTAGTGTTAACATCTCAATTATATAAAAAAAATATAGGTAGAAAACAAAAATGATAATAATTTAACTTTTGCAAAACCTATGACTAAACTAAGACATACCTAAAACAGAAGGGACAACCTGTGTATTTTACCTAGAATTTAAGGGAAAATAAACCGTGACCGAAAGAGTAATTTTACAGGTTATCGTGTCCGCTCCTTGCACAATGTGGGCCCCACAATTTACACTGCTCAACCAACGTCCATAGTATTATGTATTGTCACGCGTTAATTTTACGCGTAGTTCAAACGGTCCAATAAATAAGTGGAAGCTGTTGAGGTGAAAACGAGGGGAAGGGGTGGAGCGTGGGAAAGTTGAGGTTTTCAAAACGTACAATTCAAAGAACCTCTCCATCGCTTTTCTGTTTTCGGGGAGGATTGATTATGATATATCCTACGCACAGCGTTTAGTCCCGTAATTGAAATTCAAAAACACCAATTTATCATTTGGTTTTGGTGTCTGTCGCCGGCACTCGGCAGAGAAACAAATAGCAAAAAAAGAAAAAGGAAGAAGAAAACACAAACCCTTCACCTCTGATTCTAGATCTGGATAGATCGATTCATTGATAGGAAAAACAATTCAAGAACAAGTAAAAATAAAATGTCGGAAGAAGAAAAACTACTGAAGGAGGCAAAGAAATTGTCATGGGAAGACCGGTTGCTGCACAAGAATTGGAAGGTGAGGAATGAGGCTAACATCGATTTAGCTTCTCTCTGCGATTCCATCACGGATCCGAAGGACCCGAGGCTTCGGGAAATAGGTAAGTTTTTCTTTTTTAAAATTTTTCTTAGATTTTTTTAAATTAACGCCTCAGATCTGGTTTCCTCAATTAATTGGCGGATCTCTGTGATTTTCAAATGTACAGCTCCGTTTTTCAGAAAGACAGTGGCGGATTCGAATGCTCCGGTACAGGAGAAGGCGTTGGATGCTTTGATTGCCTTCTTAAAAGCGGCCGACTCAGATGCCGGAAGGTGATGTCGTTTTAACTTTAAAACTTATTTGGAAAAATATTTTTTTGAATCTTCAGTTTGTGAGGTTGCCTCCGGTTTTTTTACCTCGAGTGTGCTCGATGTTAGGTATGCCAAGGAAGTATGTGATGCCATCGTGGCGAAATGTCTCACGGGCAGGCCTAAGACTGTCGAGAAGGCCCAGGCGGCTTTCATGCTCTGGGTAGAGTTGGAGGCTGTTGATGTTTTTCTGGTATGTCTGATAATTTATTAGAACAATTCTTATTCTTAAGCTATTTATGATCCAAATTAAAGTTTGACTAATGTTGTTGAAGTGGGTAGTAGGGAAAAATGTAAACAGTTTTGAAATAAGAAGACCACTACTTTTATTTAGTAAAAGGGAACTGTTTGCACACATTTGAGTGTGCCCATTCCCTATCCTTCAAAAAAAAGTGTGCCCATTCCCTCTCCCCTTCTTTTACCCCTTCCTTTACTTTGTTACACAGGCTATTATTATTCCATACTTATGTACATTGTTAATCTTATTACATGGGTGTAGGTTTATTAAATAGAATATTAGATATATTTAACTTCTCTATCAATCCATCCATCTATTTCATATATCTGAACAACTTTTATTGTTTATTCCATTTCATTTATGTTGTTTTATATCTCTTACATTCTATAGGTAATTTATAGAAGACAGGAGCTCTAAAGAAATATCTCAAATAAAAAAAAAAGAAAGAATATTGTTTTGGTTTCATTTATGAGAAGGGTTCTTACCTACATTTTGCTTTATCTCATTTTTCTTTAGTTTTTTTAATGGCATTGTCTATCTGGTATATTTTTACTTAGGAGAGGGATTTAAGCTATTTTGTATAGGGATGCTGAGATGGCTCTTTAATTATAGAGCTGTGCCCAATGCTTACTTTTTCCTGTATTGGGGGCCAAATATAGTTACAAGTCATTTTCTTGGTGGAGAAAATGTTTCAGATCTCTTTATTTGGGATCACTAAACTCATTTTTACCTTTCTAAGGCTTTATGCATCTCTTTTTTTTACTGCAATAAGTTTTTCCTTTTATATAGTGAAAATGTGTTCTGATACCAAGTTTTTGAGGCTTTATGCATCTCATTTTTGAGGCTTTATGCATTTCCTTTATGTGTTATGGGGTAACTTTAGGATTCAATGGAGAAGGCCATAAAGAATAAAGTTGCCAAAGCAGTGGTGCCTGCAATTGATGTCATGTTTCAGGCACTAAGGTTTGTGTTCAAGAGCCCCTTGACATGAACTATGAATTAATTCTATTGTTTGCTCCCTACAACTGCTTATGGTCTGTTTGTATTTAGTGAATTTGGAGCCAAAGTTGTCCCACCTAAAAGAATTCTAAAGATGCTTCCTGAACTCTTTGACCATCAAGATCAAAATGTTCGTGCATCCTCCAAAGGGCTCACTCTTGAGCTTTGTCGTTGGATTGGAAAGGATCCTGTAAAGTCAATATTGTTTGAGAAGATGCGTGACACTATGGTAAAATATTTTTAAAATTAGTCTGTTCTAGACATGCCTTTTAATATTTATATTGAAATAAAAAATATATTTTTTTTGGTTCGGTTGCTTGAAGAAAAAAGAGCTTGAGGCTGAGCTTGTGAATGTGACTGGGACAGCTAAGCCATCACGGAAGATAAGGTAAATTCCTTCATCTTTAGCAGTGTAATTATGTACTGTTCTGTTTATGGATATATTTAAAGCTATTCTACGTTAAATCTATGCTTTTATTTAGGTAAGTATTGTGGTTTCATTTCTTTGGGCATGTATTTGAGGACAGCTGTTGGTGTACTATGGTAGGGTAAAAGAATCGAGTACTTTGAAGGAGTTGTGTATTTTTTTCTTTTAAATCTTGAAGTTGATAGAGCAATCTTAACTCTGGTTTCTACATGCTCAAAAGCTTATGACAATCAGAAGGAAGACAACACTTGAAACCCAATTTGATCATTTTGGGTTGTCAATAAGGGTTTAAACCATTAAACGACTTTGGTATAAGTTCAGAGTTCTAAAGATTACTGTCAGGGATTAGTGAAATTATTTTCTTTTATACATTCAAATAACTAATTGAATTATTTATTTGTTGTTTTACATTACTATTCTTTTCAGTCATGAATGTCATGTAAATGTATTAGCAAATTCAATTAAGAGCATATTAGGATGTATTTGTGATGTTTCGTGTCTTCTGTGTGTTAGAGTTGATGATTGCATGTCCCTATTCACTACATCAATTATATTTTCATTTTTCCCTTGGGATTATATGTCTTGACAATTTATGATTTTATACTTCAATTTGCAATGTTTAGGCCAGGTTTGTATTTGTGATATCTTATTCCCTTCATTTTGTTTTTTAGATCTGAGCAAGACAAGGAACCGGAACCTGAAACTGTTTCTGAAGCTGCTGGCACTGGTGCTGTTGAAGAATATGAAGCTGATAGTATGTATTTCATTGTGAATTTTGGATTGTACAATTTTCTTACATTTTGTAATAAAGCTAATCTTGTACTTTTGGTTTGTATATTGTACTGGTAGCTCCTGTGGAAATAGATGAATATGAGCTTGTTGATCCAGTTGATATATTAACTCCTCTGGAGAAGTCTGGATTTTGGGATGGAGTGGTTAGTACTGTTCCCATACTATTTATTTTGAGTAACTGCAACTCTTCCTTTTTATAGTAATTATTTTGAAATTGGGTTTTGAAGCTGCTTACTATCTCTTCCTTTATAAACACCATCTGTCTTGTAGAAAGCTACCAAGTGGTCAGAAAGAAAGGAGGCTGTTGCTGAACTCACAAAGCTTGCATCGACAAAAAAGATAGCTCATGGTGATTTTTCGGAAGTTTGCCGGACTTTGAAGAAGGTTTACAATTTTCTCCTTTGTGATAAAAGGATTGCAGTAGTATCTTGTATTGGGGCAATATAATTTTGTTTCAACCAGAACAGGGATGAAAGTTGTCTTGATGTTCCTACTGCATGAAAGTTATTATATTCACTACCTTCCAATCGAATGCTCTTGTGTCTGCCCCTCTTTTAACATGCAAGCTTGGGTGTTATAATGCATCTTTCACTCGTAGGAGGGTGACATATGTCAACACGAGTCACACTGTTTTTACTACTTACTATATGTGTCCTGTTGCTTTCTCTGTTTGCATCTAAGTGTTTCTTTGATCTTTCTACCTTATTTGGAACCTGAAACCAAGATTCAATTGCGCTTTTCTTGATGACTTGTGTAACTGCTATTTGTGTCCGTTGAGGCATTTTTGAGTACAAGGTTAAGTCGGTAATAATGAATACATAGCATGTGTTATGTTTTTGGTTATTGGATTAGTTTCTGCTTTGTTAGCTTCGCTTGTCATACTGTCCTTTAAGTTTTAACCTTTATGTCTGTTCAGCCTTTGGTATCATGATTTGCCTAAGTTGTCTTTCTGCTTGCAGCTTGTTACAGATGTAAACATTGCTGTTGCAGTTGAATCCATCCAAGCTATTGGGAATCTTGCTCAGGGTTTGCGAACTCATTTTTCTGGTAGTTCGCGCTTTTTGTTGCCGGTTTTACTTGTAAGTGCCATATAACTTACGTAATCATGAAAGCATTTAATTGCATGTTATGTTCGTTTTCCCTTTTGCTAACTGTGCCTTCGTTTATAATTTTTGAACCTTCATTTTTATTTATAATCAAGACTTTTGGTTGTGGAATTATACTTGAGGTAAAACTGAAGTACCATGTTTGTTTGGTTGACATACACCCTTTAATTGAAAAGAATAGTTTTTTTGGAAGCTAAAGTTAATGGTCATCGTTTACCTATTGAAAAATAGAATGCTGAAAACTTAAGTGCATAAAATTGTCTAGAGAACTAATTTTTTTCTTCTTTTTTTTTTTGGTATGAAAGATGATTTTATTGAGATCTTACATTGACAAATTGAGATGGAAAGACTAAATAGTTTAAAATAATGAATATAAGATTAATGTAGTTAATTGATGAAAATAACCCAATAAATTAGGGAGGTTTAATTACTTTAACATTTTCATTAATGAAAATATTTTAATTAATAATCGCGGAAACAATAACCAACATTACATAAATACTTTTGTACAGTTTTCAATTGTTTGTCACAATGCTCCTTAGTCCTCTGCCATTTCTTTCACATTGGTTTGGTTGGAGCCTTGTTGTGAACGTTACCTTGCTATTAGCTTGTTATAACTTATTGGGTATATTATTTTTGCCATGTAAGAAGTAAAGTGATGCGACTTGCGAGTAATGATGTTTTGATATAATAGTTAAGCTCTCTCTATGTTTCACATTCTCTCTTTACTTTCCCTTGAGTGGTATTAACCTACATTATTAAGTATTGGGCTTTCTGGTGTTCTTATATTCAAGTTAAGCTCTTCCACCTCTTGTTAATGTCTCTAGGTTTGATGCTTAGTATCAGTGCCCAGGTGTGTTGTCTTTGTACCTAATCCCATGTGAGGTTGTCTATTGGTTGGATCTTGTTGATATATATGTACGGGGTAGTGTTAACTATTGTTGTTATATGAAAAATATTAAGTCTTCCTCGTATTCATAGTTTGTTTTAGAATGCTTTATAATGTATTGATATGTTGTTCTTGCTGCCAAACAATTTGAGATTGTCATGTGTAGGCCCTTGTTGAATTACACTTGAGTAGAGTTAAGTGGTTTTATCTCACATCTATTAAGTATTGTTTTCCTTTTTTTTGTTGAGCTACTCTTGTTGGGGTGTGTTAATCGGTGTTATCTCTCATCTATTGAGTTTTGCGTTTCTTCTGATCTTATATTGAAGATGGGCCTGTGCATCTATTGTCAATTGGTTCTAGCTTAGATGCTTAACATGTATCAAGTTGTTATCAAGAAAAGGTTTCTGTTGTTTTTAGGATCACGCTTCTCTGGACCTAACCTGGGAAATCAGGCTCTAATTAAATTTGTTTTTATGTTTTCTTCTCCACTTACCGTCCCCCAAAAAGAAATATTAATAAAAAATCCCTCAGCATGGCTTTTGTATCTTTTTTTTGAGTTTCTTTGTCTCCCATCTTTTGTAACCAAGTTGCTGCTTTATGTAAAAGTTCGTACAGTTAAAGGTCCACAAAGTTCTCAAATTTACTAGTACTAGCCTGATATATAGATATTTAAGTCAAATTCTTTTTATCATTTATATTGGTGGAATAGGTACTTAAAATAAAGTAATGGCTTGTGTATGGACCATTTCTTCTCCTATAGGAAAAATTGAAAGAGAAAAAACCTTCCTTGACTGAGGCACTCACACAAACTCTTCAAGCAATGCACAAATCTGGGTGCTTAAGTCTGGCTGACATTGTTGAAGGCAAGTTTCTTATTTTAATCAGTAATTTTGCAAGTTGTCTTTATTGGGTAAACTAGTTTTTACTCTTTCTTACTTGCAATTAAACTACTTTCTGATTCGTTTTTTAATTTTATTTTGTGTTTGTTCCACTCTCGTGTAGCAGTTTTTTTTCTTTCTATTTACATCTGGTTATTTCTTTCAAAATCTAAGCTGGTTAGCAAACTGTTGTTCTGTGCTAGCTGTCAGTGTTAATATTTTTCAATGTGGTTTATTGCAGATGTTAAAATTGCAACTAAAAAACAAAGTTCCACTTGTTCGTTCATTAACTTTGTATTGGGTGACATTCTGTATCGAAACAAGTAACAAAGCTGTTGTTCTGAAGGTGCATAAGGATTATGTCCCAATCTGTATGGAGGTCAGTGCTCCTTTTATAATGCTAATTCCAAGTTAGAATATTTTAGGCCCGACTATTTTCAACTATCTTTGCTTGATGTCAGTCTGACTGTCCATGCTGCGTCCCTCCCCTTCCACACTAGTTGAAAATGGAAACCTTGAAATATGTAATCAAGGATAAAGGGAAAATTTTGAGAACATTTTGAATTGAATTCTGATATGTTGATGTACAGATTTAGAGTTATTAATTTTTAAATTTACGTATTCATCTCATTTACAAGTATGCTCTTATTAGCCTTTTCATTGGTTAATTATTGTTCTAACCGTTAGAATACTTTTCATTTGAATTGTAGTGTCTTAATGATGGGACCCCAGATGTCAGAGATGCAGCCTTTTCGGCGCTGACAGCTGTAGCTAAGGTAATATTTTCACTTATTATGGTATCATCTCTTTAATCCCCCAAGATTTATCCCTATATAAAGCTTCCCGTGCTTCCTCTTAGTCTGTCGGTATGAGGCCATTAGAGAGGTCATTGGAAAAACTTGACGATGTTAGAAAAAAGAAGCTTTCTGAAATGATTGTTGGATCTGGTTCTGTATCTGGTGCTACAAGTTCAGGTGTATTTTCTATGCTAACCATTGCAATTAATTTTGGATCAATTAGAACCCTTTTTGACTGGTTTAGTGTTTTTGTTTCTTACCATTATTATGATATTCCAGCTGCTGTAAAAAACTCGATGGGTGGTGTGTGTCTTCTACAGAGGTGAGTGCCCTGTTAAACCTAATGTTTTTTCCCGTTATGTTCTTCTGGTGGTTTGGATCAATTTTTTCCTTTCTATCCGACTAAATGATACATTCTTCCTTACATTATGTGGATCTGTAACCTTAGCAAGTAACAATTATGGTAGAAGCTATGAAAGAACCTAATTGGGCTTAGTAAATAGCAAAGATGTTAATCCTTGAATTGTATGCTGATCAAATATATATTCAAAAGCAAAATGAAGTTGTTGAGTTTGACACACGTGAAAAAGCAGTCTTTTGATTTTTTATGATTACACATGCATGATTGGAAGCTTAAAAACATCATTTTTTTTATTATGATTGCACATGGTAAACTTTGCAAAACGCCACTTTGAATGTACTGATGATGATATTTCTATACAAGTTCTTCATTTATTACAGTTCATACAAGGCATAACCATCTTTCCTTAAATCTTCATCGGTAAATTCGGTTTTATCATTCTACAAACAATGCCAAGTAAGTTAATTGCTATGAGAATGAACATCTTAATGTTAGTATAGACAAGTCAACCATATATTGAGAATGATCACCTTGTTGTTAGTATTTGGTAAGTTGATCTTATATGAAAATACACCATCGGGATTAAGATGCCGTTTTTTGTGTTTTATCATTTTTAATAGGATTGGTGATTATGATATTTGTTGACACTTCATTTCAGACAATTTTTATTGAACTTTTTAAATATTTTATTTTGTCTGTTGTCTTTTGTATCATGTTTAGAGAAGCACAAACTTATGAATTAGCTACTCCATGTAGGCTTCTGAAGGTTCATTTGTTAGGAAATCAGCTGCTAGCATGCTTAGTGGGAAGAAGCCTGTCTCTGCTGCTGTAAGATTTTATTTTTTCATTTTTATTAGAGAGCATTTTCATATAAATAATATCATCCAACCGTGAATGTTATTGAAGTATGTAATATTCCATAGCATCAAGGTTCTCTTATAAAAGTAGAGTCGTAGACTTAATTCCATGCAATAAAAGATTGAGATCTTATTTCTGTTTCTTTGCCAATAAGTTTCTTCTTATTTGGTAATCATTTTTTGTTTTTTTAACTCGTTTTTCTGAAGTCATGCTGATTGAAAACTTTAACTGTCTTTCAGCCTGCCAACAAGAAAGGGGCTTTAGTTAAGTCAGGTAACAATAAAAGGTAGATGGAGCTGGACGGATGGAAACAGAAAAATTGAGTGAAAAGCCTGAGGACATTGAGGTAAACTTATATGTTAAAGTTTCTTTATTGCTATTACTTTAATAGCTTGAAATGTCTTATTTTCTTTGATTTGTCTAATAATTACAGCCAGCAGAAATGAGTCTTGAAGAGATTGAAAGCAGATTAGGTTCCCTCATACAAGAAGATGTTATTTCTCAATTGAAGAGTGCTGTATGGAAAGAGCGTCTTGAAGGTTGGTTACTTTTTTGTAAGTTGCAAATTCATGTAGTCATGTAAAGTATATTTTACTTTGTATTGATAAATAGGGACCGTAGTAAAGGTTATATGGATTGGTAACTTTCAAATTCATGTAGTCATGCATAACATATATCTATACCTATGTATATGTATAAAAAATGCATATACATTTAGATCAATATATCATATGCTTACATGCATCAATAGATACATGTGTATAACAATTCAATATATGCAACTTTTTACAATTTGTTTTCATAAGCAAAAATTGAAAGTATGCTCCTATATTTTATTGTTAGAAGAGGTGTTGAACTAAATTAATTCAAGCAGCTAATGTCTTTTTTTCTTTGCCTTTAAATTATGCGTTGTTAGGCAGCCAACCTAAACTAATTGGCTATTTGTTGAGGGACTCAATTTGAATATAGACCATGAGAATCAAGACTTGGGATGTAGGATAATACCACTTTAACACTGCCCTTCCTAATAATTAGATGCGGGTAACATATCTTATTGTGTTTTTTCCTATTTTATTTACCATTAACTTGTTAGATCTTTCTTTCTTTTTTGTTCTTTATTTTATGGTTTGGTTATTTTTCTTTAAACAAGAGAAGAGAAATAATCCACTTTCCTTTTTAGATGAGACTCCTAATCTCATCCACAGAAACTATGTATTTTTTTGCCTTCAATTATGTCTTGTTATTGGCAGCCAACCTAAACTAATTGGCTATAGGTTGAGGGACTCAACTTGAATATAAGACCATGAGAATCAAGACTTGAGATGTAGGATAATACCACTTTAACTCTGCCACTAATGTGTGGGTCCCTATTAATTAGATGCGAGGTAACATATCATATCTTTTCTTGAGCTTTAATTTTCTTGATAGAGTTTCCTTAATTCTTTGAAATTCTTTAAAGTTGGCTCTTTGTAGTCAATTAGGATGCTAATCAATTAGTTAGATAATGTAATCGAAAAAAAGTTCTTTTATTTTTGTGTTTATTAATCATTCATAGCTAGAGTTTCTAATATTAGTTTCTTAGTACTAATATGGATGTATTATCCTCTACTTATTTCTTTTAACTTGGATGATATTGTTGCTTTATTAAATGAGAGTGTAGTACAAGTTATAAATGTTTTTTTTTACATTTTTATGGTATTTAACTTTAACTTGGATGATATTGTTGCTTTATTAAATGAGAGTGTCATACAAGTTATAAATGTTTTTTTTTACATTTTTATGGTATTTAACTTTTAGCGTTTATCTTCACATACGAGTTTATCTGTGTTCTTAACTTGATTACAACTTTATCACGCTTTTATTTTTTTGGTGATTATTCGATGTAGAAGATGCTTAACATATTTTCGTGTTAGGTAACAATTTTTGTATGCCAAGTACTAAAGTAATATTCAATAGATATTAGATAATCATTATTCTAAGTTTATTTGAAATAATGGTTTACATGTTACTGGCACGCTTAGTTGCATTTAATTTATATGTATGCACCTGCTACTTTTTAGTTCTCTGCTTAGGGTTCTATCACGAGTTCTGTTCATAGTGTTATCTCTGTCTAAAACTTTGTTCTCTTTTTTGTTAGAAATAGCGAGATGTTTTTGCCAGTTTAGATTATTTGATCACTTGAATTTTCTAATTGGGTACCCAAACCTCTCTGTTTGCAGCCATATCCTCACTGAAACAACAGGTTGAAGGTCTCCAGGACCTTGATCGCTCAGTGGAGATTTTGATTTATTTGCTTTGCACTCTTCCTGGTTGGAATGAGAAAAATGTTCAGGTATACGTTTTTTGTAGCTTGTGTTCTTTAGCCCATACCCTATCCACTTTTCACTTAGTATTGGGTGTCAAGACTTTTAAATTGAATGGTGCAGGTTCAACAACAAGTTATTGAAGTTATCACTTATCTAGCCTCCAGTGCTACGAAGTTTCCAAAGAAATGTGTTGTTCTTTGCCTTCTTGGTAAGTACAAGTTTTACTCGCATTTTCCAATAACATGCTTTTAGAGTTGGTTATGATTGTCTTCATATACAAGAGGATATGGAGACCTTCAACCTGTTGTTTAGGATACTCGCTCCATTGTAAGTATTAATTAGGCTCCGTTGTAAGTTTTAGTTGGGCTCTGTTGTAGTCCAGTTGGTTAGGATACTCGGCTCTCACCCGAGACCCGGATTCAAGTCCTAACAACGAAATTTTTAATTCATTTGCCAAAAAGTCGTGGGAGAGAGTAAGAGAGAGCGATAGTGAAGTCAAAAAATCAATTTTCCTTCGGTGAGGTATGTACAACGTTCGTGGATAATCTGAGCCGGAAAGTGTCAAGGAGTGCGTTAAGGAAGCTCTTTCAATATCATGGTCGGTTATCAGAATCTTCATCCCGAGAGTTTTAGAAAAACCAAAATACAAAGCCTCTACTTTTGCCTTTGTTCAGTTTGCTAATGAGAAGAGTGATAAATGCTATCGCGAAAGTTAACGGATCGTTGATTGATGGGAGGAAAGTATTAGTGGGGTGGCGAAGTACCAGAAACCTCGAAGAGGTACAGCCACATCAGGTGTAATTCAGTCAGAAAAGAAACAGTTAGATGAAAATTAAAAGGGGAAAACAGGGTTGGAAATGAGAATGGGGAATTTATGGGGGAGACATTCCCGAAAGAGACGGATTGGATGAAGTGCTCATTGACGGGGTCATATAGGTCTGTTGAGTTGGAACTAGTTCAGAAGGCTTTGCACAGTGATGGTATTGATGTGAAGTTGGTAAGCTGGGGTTATGCATAGAACTCATGTATTATCACTTTCAGTCGACCGAAGCATTATCGAAGGACATGGAATAGCAAGAAAGAGGAATTGTCCGTCTGGTTTGATTGGGTGGCACCTCTTCTAGATGAAAACGAAATTCTAATGGCGTACTGTTTGGTTGAACTGTATGGAGTTCCTTATTATGTTGGCAAGAGTCTTTCTTATAGAGGTTAGCTGAAAGATGGGATCGTTGGTATGTATATTGGAGTCAACAAAGAACAGCGTAGACATGTCAGTAACATGGTTGATGGTTAGAGTGGCAAGTCCTTTCGATGTTCTTAAGACTATCATGAGAGGGTCATATAGAAGATTTAAAGTCAGAATTAGACTGGGTTCGGTTTTTCAGAAGCCGAGTTATATTCGGGAGAAAGAATCAGATGGGGTTGCAGAGGATCAATGGATTGAGGAATCGTAGAAGGACCAAGATGATAGGAGGCTGACGGTGCTGGATGAGGGAGACAGAGAGTCGAATTATGAGTCCTGAAACAAGGTAGCCTCGTGGCTTGCAGATGGAAGGAGTATCTTGGAATATCAGGGGCCAAGGGAGAAAAGAGCAGTGAGGAGTATGATTTTAAGGAGGAAGCTAGTTGATGTGTTTCTGCAGGGGACAAAATTGGGATCTGTGAATCAGGCGTTACTAAGGAAATTGGGTGGAAGAAAATTAGAAGGTTTGGTATCGTCCCCTTCAGAAGGGGCAGCAGGAGGTTTAGTTAGTTAGTCTTTGGGATGAAAATTGGTTTGAGATGGAGCAACAATTTATTTTTAGATGGTTCATTCCAGTGAATCTTAAGGATAATGAAGAGGAATGTTGTTTTGTTAATGTGTATGGTCCTACAGTTGAATCAGAAAAGGAGAGCTTTTTTGAGGAACTTCTAAGTTTCTTAGAACATATGAATTGTTCTTTATGTGTGGTTTATGTGGGGGATTTTAACTCATATTTGTCCTCGGGGGAGAAGCAAGGGAAATAACAGAATATACATTTAATGAG
Source organism: Hibiscus syriacus (assembly GCF_006381635.1). NCBI lineage: Eukaryota > Viridiplantae > Streptophyta > Magnoliopsida > Malvales > Malvaceae > Hibiscus > Hibiscus syriacus. Next base: position 492,538 of record NW_024062676.1, read on the forward strand.
ACTATTAGGAGATTTTTTTTTTGATAGGAATTACAGGCCTCATTAAAAACCTCCTTCTTGATTAATGGATCTTTTGGGAAAGTTCCTTAATCAGATGAGGGAGGAAAAGAGTGCCTTAGGATTTTATTGATCAATGGCACAGAACATAAAATACAACCAGAAGACAAACCAACAAAACCATAAAATTTACAGAACACTTAAACAAAACCCCCTATACGACCAGACCTCTCATAAACAATAGCAAAACTATCACAGTTCCACAACCTCAATAAAACAAGACCCTACTGAAAACCCTCTAAGGAAATTATAAATATTCATCCAATTCCCTGTTTAGCTAAAGTGTCAACCTCACAATTGTTGCTCCTCGGAATAAGTTTTACAATGATCTCCCTCTCCAAGATTAGGGAAGCAATTTTTTGAACCAACGACCTAAGAAACCGAGGAGATGATGTCGACAGCAAAATCCAATCCACCACTGACTTACAATTACTCTCAATAATTAACCTTTCTTTCATCGCCCATTCCGACGAGAGAGAAGTCAATGCCTTTCTCAATGGCTTTCAGCTCGGCGAGTGGAGGAGGACCTGGACCAACAGCGTGCGAGAAAGACCCAAGAATTTTCCTTTCCGAGTATCTTAAAATGCCCCCAATTCCCCCCAGCAGCCCATCCCCACTAACTGCCCCATCAACGTTAACTTTAAAAAAATGAAGTGGAGGAGGAAGCCATCCCTGATCCTTCATCCTTTTAGGTTCCCTAGTCTGATGCTTGTCAGCAAGTGTAGGGTCCCTAACAAGAGAGTCAACCTGAATGATAACGTTCGGGTACTTAGCTAGGAACCATTTAACCAATCTAAATCTTCATATGAAGAAAAGAGAAGGTCTATCTAGTTTCCAATCATCAAAACCACCGAGTTTCTAGCCTTCCATAATGACCATATAACTACCCCCGGTATAAAGCTCCATATTATTGACTTTGGCCTTAAGTCCGACCATGAAGACAACAAAGAAACTGGATCTTTAGGCAAAACTGACGAGACTCCCCATAACCTCCAGAAACTGCTCCATAGGTCCATGCAACCAGACACGATATGAACAAATGTTGAACTGTTTCCTCCTGTTTCGCACAAAACGGACAAGAGACCTCCTCCAAAGTAACACCTCTTCTTATCAACTCCGTTCTAACTGCCAGTCTTTGATGAGAAACCTGCCAGAGAAAAGTTTCAACCCTAGCGGAGCCAAACCTGACCAAACGAACCTTTTCCAACTGAGGCTACCCCCTGAGTTGGAAGAAAGGGTCAACCTGCAAGCTTTAGCGGTGAACATCCATCTCCCTTCCCCGACCACGCCAGAAAATCATCCACCGAATCAGACAGACCAACATTCTCCAGTAATGACATCAATCGGATCCAGTAATCCATCTCTCAATCATAGAGACTTCTTCTCGTTTGAATGTTCCAAATCCATTTATTACTCATGAGACTGCCAAACTCTGAAACTTTTCCCCACTTGTTAGAAAGAGCATAAATCCTTGGAAATTGATTCTTTAAGGAATCCTCATTTAGCCACACATCATGCTAGAATACAATCGATTTTCCATTGCCTATTTGAATCTTCGAATGAGATCTCAAACCATTTCCAATTGCGTCCTCTGCCAAGTAGTTTTTTTGTAATACCCTTCCATATCCAAGAATCCGAAGGAGAGACTACCTTGTTGAGGTCTAAAGACAAGAATACTCACATTATGTTTACTGCAAATCATGTTCTTCCAAAGTGTCTTTTTCATTTGCGAACTTCCATACCCATTTACCTAGCAGCACTCTGTTAGCGAAATTCAAATACAGGATTCCCAAACCTCCCTCCTCCAAGGGTTGGCAACCCTTTTCCAGTTCACCCAGTCAATTAGGCATTTTGAAGACCCTTCCCCCCACAAAAGTTTGCCATAATAGAATTCAACTTCCTATAAACCTTACTCGGAATTCTGAAAATAGAGAGGAAGAAAATTGGCAAGGAGGATAAGACTGATTTAATCAACACTAATCTGCCCGCCATAGATAGTGTTGAAGCTTTCCATCCGGATATTTTTTGTTGAAACTTTGCATGACTGGCTCCCAAAGAGCCTCTGAGTTTCTTTTTGCACCTAATGGTAAACCTAAATACACTGTTGGAAGAACCCCAACGGCACAACCAGTCTACTTAGCCCATTCGTTTAATACCTCGTCATCCACATTAATTCCATGCAAATTACTCTTCGAAAAATTCAAATGGAGTCCAGTCATTATGCTAAGATCCTCAAGACTCTCTTAATATAAGAATGTAGGTAGATGAGTCTCGGAAAACAAAATCAGATCGTCAACAACTGTAAATGAGTTAGACTAAGGGAATCCGATCTTCCAAAAGCAAACCCTGAATAAGTCCCACATCCGCCGCTTTCATTAACATACGGTTTAACAGTTCCCCCACTAAATTAAACAAGAGAGGGGACAAACTACATCCTTGTCTCAACCCTTTGCCCATCGAGAACTCCTCTGTAGGAGAGCCATTCACTAATACCGATGTAGACGCCGTTGACAGGCAACATTTTATCCAGGAAACCCATCTCTCCCCAAAGCCCATGACTCTCAATAATCTAAAGATATGGCCATTCAACCGAGCCATACGCCCTCTGAAAATCAGCTTTGAAAACCACCCCTTTCAGCCCGTGCTTCCTCCAACAGTCTATACCTTCGTTTGCAATAAAAGCACAATCTAGAAGTTGTCTCGGAATAAATGCAAATTGTGAAGGGCTCACAATATCCTGAATCACTGAAACTAGTCTCCTCGCTAAAACTTTGGAGATGATTTTATAGAGAATGCCAACTAGACTTATAGGTCTATAATCTTCAATGCATTCTGGATTATTTTTCTTTGGGATCAGAGAAATGAATGCATGATCGACTCCATGGTCCCATTTTCTCCCATAATAAAATCCTCCATAAACTTCATAAGTTGCCCCTTATGGTTGGCCAGAATTTCTTGTAAAAAACCCATCGTGAAACCATCAGGGCCTGGAGCTTTCGAGCTGTCCGAAGAGAAAATAGCCTCCCTTACTTCCTCTGAAAACATAACCTCCAAGCCAGTCCTTTGCTCTCCTCCAATTTATCAAAATTTAGATTCAAATTCTCCACCTCTAAAAAATCTTTGGAATTATATGCTTTCTTGAAGAATTGGGAGACAAAGCTTTAATCGACTCAGGATCTGTCATCACCTCCCCGTCCACTTTCAATGCCGAAATAGTGTTGAATCTGTTTCTGTTTACAGCACAAAGGTGGAAGAACCTAGTGTTTCTGTCACCATCTTTGATCCATTTCTCTCTCGACAATTGAAACCAAATACTTTCTTCAATTCTGTGCATTTACCAGAGCTCTTTTCTGGATGAAAGGAGCTGTTCCCAGTCCAAAGTAGAAAGCCCACTGCCTTGCGCCTTAATTTCCAAGTCGTTTATTTTGCTCTCCAACCCTATAATAGCTTCAGATATCCCCTGTTTACTTCTGATTGGCCATTCCTTGATACATTTTTAGTTCCTTGTAGTAAGCTATATATTCCATTCCCCTCTAGCATTGACCCGATCTGACATTACATTTTGAACCATATCTACGAAACCATCTTCCTCCATCATATAGTTAAAAAACCGAAAGGGTTTAGGTCCCCAGTTATTCCCATCTTGTGCCAATAGAATCGGGTTGCGATCAGAAAGAGATCTAGGGAGCAATTTCTGAATCGACTTGGGGAAGCAACTTAAGAAGCTACTGCTCAATAAGAAACGATCAAGCCTTACCCAAGTAGTGATTTCTCTATTACTACCCCAAGTGAAAATGCCGCCTACCAAAGGGAGATCTATTAAATTCGATTGTTGCAGAAAATTCCTTAGCAGACCCATTGAATGCCAATTTTGAGAGGCACCAATCTTCTCCTCTTGTTCGAGATAAGCATTAAAATCTCCCTCAATGCAAACTGGCAGATCAACCGAGAGAACATAACTCAACAGCTGCCTGAAAAACTTCTCCTTTTCTTCCTCGACAGAAGGACCGTACACATTAATGAAAACACACTCCACTTTAGACACCTTGAACTTCCCTGTTAACACCTGAAATCTGCTGTGATTAGACACCTCGTTAACCTCATAAGCATTTTCATTCCACAAACACATCAATCCACCAGCAGACCCATCCGCTGGCTGGAAACTTGCACCCTTCAACAGCTTTCCTCCTAACTTCCTATTAAGACCCTTCTGGCTTTTACTCAGTTTTGTCTCCTGTAAAAGCAATACGATCGGTTTCATCTTATTTACAAGTCTCGACACTCTTATTTTTTCATTTCTTCCTAAGCCCCTAACATTCCACGAAATAAAATTGCACTCCGTCATAAACACTTCAAACCCAAACCTTCAAGAAACTGGCTCACTAACCAGTTTCATTGACCACCCCTCCTCCTTCCTCCATCTTTCTAATTTTATCCATAAAAGCCTCGCTCCCTTCCTTGAAAGAAATGCCTAAACTCTGATATACTTCCCAAGTATTCAATGCATCCTCAAGAGCATTAGAAAGGAACTAGAGTAGACTGTAGATACTTCTGCATTGGAGAACAACTGATTGGAGAACAACTGCTACTAATGTGGCCCATGGACGTGTTCTGAACTTGGGCAGAATCAGTGAAAACCTTGTCCTTACCCCTATCCCCTGAAGCTGAAGAAAATTGCTTAAAATTATGAAGTACCAGCCTATTCTGAATGTGCTTATGACTATTTTCTGCACATAGCCAAACTCTTCTTGTTTTCGACCTTCTGTACACCCTCACAAAACGTCCACAACCCCCCAAGCCATCAGAGGTCATAATACTTGACAAGCCTTTGGATACCTGATATCCCAATCTCCATCTCCTGCAACTCTTCACCATTGGATTGCTAATAACCTTCTTAGATTTATTTCCTTTGTCCCCTTATCCATATCCTCAAATCCTTGATGATTTCATTCGCCTCCTTCACCATGGTTTCACTATTTTCCTCATATGTTTCAGAAAGAGTTCGATCCTGAAAATTGCTTACATTATCCACAAGACGACACTGGGCTGAAGAAACATGCCCAACCTGCTCAGGCCCAACCTCCTCAGATCTACCCATTTTAGAATTAATCCACAGTCTTTTGACACCTTTATCTTGCCCCGAGGTGCCACCTTCCACGCTGAACACCCTTTTCCTCTCTCAGAAGGAACTTCTGACACTTTCTGCTTACTTTTAGCCTCACCTAGTACTGACCCCACGACACCATGGACAGTCCCTATAATATCATTGACTTCCACGTTAAAATTCAAATTACCATCAATCAGCGTGTCATCCCCTTGAGAAGCGTGCGACATCGACTGAAAATTCAACTGTCCTTGCCGATTTTCTCTATCGGTCCCTTTGTTCCCTTCCGATTGAGTTTCTTCCCCCGGGACGACTTGTCCTTCCACAGAACCAGCTTCTTCCACCCCATCTTCAAGCTCAGGAAAGAACTCATCACAACCTTCCACTTTAATCTTAATAATAAAGGATGTGCCATATGTATTAATGATTTCCTGGGACGGAATATCAAACGGGCTTTCTACTCTTAACAGCATATGAGCTACCCTGCAGTCCACTCTTTGAGCAGTTTGATCCTGAATCTTTACTAACTTGCCCCATCTCGCTGCCAAAGAAAAGAATGAAACTGACCAGCAATTTAGAGGAACACCCATCAAGGATACTGCACAGAAAGATAAAGGAACACCCTTCTCCTCCATGACAGGCTCCAGCCTTTCAAACCAAAAGGACAATGCCTCCCATTTGTCCTCCACCGCTGCGATTTTCTCTTCCACCGACTGAAAGACAATCAGACAGCATTTTTCGCAAAACCCCATCTTACCACCTTGACATTAAAGCCCTCCGTCCTTAAACCTCTTTGCACAAGCTCCACTTCGAAAATCTGCTTACATATACCACTTAGAGATGATCTTAACCAAGTTCTTTCTTCCGTTGGAATATGCACTTCCAAAGACTTCTTAACCCCTTAGTATCTCCACCGCTATTCCTCTGATGACCCTCCATACTATCTCTTCCCACTACCGAATCCTTATAAGATCTTCCATCATGAAATTTACTAAGCAACTCCTCCTCCTTGCCTCAGCATGGCCTATCGACCTCTTCCCACGCGGCTCCACTTCTCTGTCCGCTCCAGACCCCGCTCCAGAAACTAGCTCTCCGCCCCTCGGATAGCTTCTCCTCTGGTATTTTGCAATCGACACCATATTTTCCGTCCATCTACCACAACGTTATTCATCCTATCCTTGCATTGAACAGATCCTCCTTACTAGCAAAATGCACAAAGGCGAATGTATAATCCTTGTACTTTGGCCTCCTATTAACGAACGGAATGAATACTTTGATCACCTGCCGAAATACCTAAAACGCTCCCATAAAACACTTCTATGAACTCTCCTACTAAGGTTATCAATGAAAGCTACCCATGCTCCTTCTTCAGGCATTGCTCCGCCTCTGCCTGAAGAACCAGAACCAAGTGTCACGTTCACCATCTCACTAACTTTCTCACTCATGTAATAGCTAAACTAACATATATTTCCTTATCTGGAGGGAATTTTACGTGGTGCAACAATAGAGATTCCCTGCTTTTGTCAGACTCGACCAGTTCTTAGTGAATTCCAGTTTCTTGAGCATTTATACAGATGTTGTTTAGATTCTTCTCCCAAATTGTTATCAAATCATAATGCGATACTACTAAAAAAGTGTGGTTAATTGGGGTCCGAAATCGCTCAGGCTTTTAACTAACTACTTGATGGAAGAATAGGGCTTTCAAGAAATGATGGAATCAGCATTGGAAGAGATGAAAAAAGACAGAGAAGAGGAATTGCAAACATGCTGAATGAATCGAAGAGAGTAATTAGAAATTGGACGAATATAGACATCTCTTGATACCGGGAAGGATTTTAGAGCTATAGAAGTCTATTTTTGACATGGAGGCAGTTGTACAACAGGGGTTAAATTCATTATCGTGGGATGCTATTGTGAAGGCAAAGAAGAAATTGTGGGATCTGTACAAAAAAGGAATTATTGGTTTCAAAAATCGTGTCAGAAGTGAATTTCAGATGGGATCGAAATTTCATATATTTTCACCAGTGTGCATCGATAGGGGAAGGTAACTCCCTGAAGGTCCTTAAAGTCAATGGCGAATGGATCTTTGACCCAGATCAGATTAAACCTAGTGTTTTCAATTTTTTCTAGGAGGCCTATAATAAGAAGCCAACTGTGGGAGTGGATAAGTGGACCTTGAGTTTACCGATTATCGGAAGCGCAAAGATATATGGTGGAAAGGAATTTGCTGAGGAGGAAATTTGGGAAGCAATTGCATCCTCGGATAGCAACAAGGCGCCTGGACCAGATGGACTAAATATGGGTTTTTTAAAGAGATTCTGGTCGGTTCTGAAGGATGAGATCCTAACGTTTTTAGGATTTTTATTCAAGGAAGAGATGGGAGAAAGGAGTGAATCATTCTTTTTTTCATTGATCCCCAAGAAATGAATTTGGAGAGTTTGGAAGATTATCGACCTATTAGTCTGGTTGTGGTGAGCTTTACAAAATTTTGTTGAAGGTTTTTTTCAAGAAGATTGAGGACTTGTATTGATTCTCTTATAGGTCCTGCTCAATTTGCATTTGTAACAGGGAGGCAGATTCTTGATTGCTCCTTTATAGCATATGAGGGGATTGATTTTAGAGGAAAAAAGGATTGAAGGTGTTGCTTTTAAGTGGAATCAGAAGAGCCTACGATTCAATAGATTGGTTGATTTTATTAAAGGTTATAGAATATATGGGGTTTGGGCAGCGATGGCGTTCTTGGATTTTAAAATGTTTATCTTCAGCTTCATTTTGTCTTGGTTAACGGCTCACTCCGACAAAAAATTAAGATGTCTAGGGGGTTACGCCAAGGGTGTCCGTTATCACCGTTGTTT